>NC_079164.1:61752096-62052096 GCF_947568905.1 Ostrea edulis
AATGACATACGAAAGCACTACCAAGTATTGTATAAGTTTTGTTTTGATGTTTTCTGCCACACTCAACAATTTTTCAGTTATATGGTGGCGCCCAGTTTTTATTGGTGGAAGAGAGAACCCAGATACAATGTACCTGGGAAGAGACCACCGACCTTCCGAAAGTAAACGAGAAACTTTCTCACTTACCGGCGCGAGCGGGATTCGAACCCGCGCCGACAGAGGTGAGAGGCCGTGTGATTTTCAGCGCAATGCTCTAACCACTCGACCACGGAAGCCCCTATTGTATAAGTAATTGTCCTTAAACTACACACAAAGTAACTTCCATTACATTTTTTTTCTTTTAGAAATAATGTAAACCACAAAGATTGAATGCTGACTGACTTCCCAACAATTTTTTAAAATATAAAATTCAAACCAAACAATAATAGGAGAAAGTCATAGAGGAAAGGGAAAAGTCTACTATATGGAAAATAGTATGGAGGAAAGGCTACTACTTGGAGAATAGTTTGGAGGAAAGGCTACTACATTTTGTATATGGAGAATAGTATGGAGGAAAGAGCTACTATATGGAGAATAGTATGGAGGAAAGAGCTACTATATGGAGAATAGTATTGTATGGCATGTCAAACGTTGCAATATTTGATCTTTTCCATTTGTATTGTATAATTTTCCATTTGTATTCTATATTTTCCATTTGCATTGTATAATTTTACATTTGCATTGTATAATTTCCATTTGTATTGTATAATTTTCCATTTGCATTCTATATTTTCCATTTGCATTGTATAATTTTACATTTGCATTGTATAATTTCCATTTGTATTGTATAATTTTCCATTTGTATTCTATATTTTCCATTTGCATTGTATAATTTTTCATTTGTATTGTATCCAGGGAATGTTTATTTTGATTTGTTACGAAGGATTTCATTAGTTAACGTCACTGATGTACCACATCTGTAGACGTGCTTAGTACACAGGGCCACATCGTCGCAAACCACGGTTTTGAGTCCACTCACGCTCGAATAGAAGCATCCGTGGGTAACTGACGATGACAGGCCGTAGCAATGACGGTTCTTTATCGTGCCAACGCCTGTGCAGCGATACGGAATATCTGTTTTTAAGGTCTTTTAAATGCCGAGTGTTTGGCAAAGGAGCAATCACTGTCTTTGTGTCTCTAAAGCTTTGATGCGGCAATAACAGTAACGGTTCTCGAACTCACGACTTCTCGCCCACAAACCAAGCGATATATTACTGAACTACCACGACCAGGTCCTGGACTAGTTATTTTTAAAAATACTTAGCTAGCTCTAGTAATGGCGACCCCCCCCCCCGATCATTTTTTTTGTTTTTGAAAAATAGAACTGTCCAGAAAAGCATGCACATTTTTATGAAGTCAGAATTCAGTAGATTCGGGGGACTTAATTCAGCCCTTGGGTCCCCACCAATTGTTAACCTCGAGTTTGTTACAACTATTCAATGGATTAATCTTAAGTTATCGTTTATCGAATTTTGTAATGCGCGAGATGTTGAAGAGGTATAGCTCAGGAGCCACGTTTCGCAGGAATGTACCGTATTTGCTAAGTGTAATGGCGTAACCCCCCCCCCCCCCCATTAACTGATCGCTTTTATGCGTCTAATGTGATCAGCATATTCAAACTAGTCTCCTATTTAACCACTGGCTGATCTAGATAATTCTGAACGAAAGGATGCAGTAAACTGCTGGATGTCTGGGGACTATCTTAAGATCCCTAGTGAATCCAGTGCAAAGCCTTGGGGGAGGGGGGTTGCAGTTGGAGGGCGAAGTCAGTGGCGGATTTAAGGGGGGCGTAGCCGGCGCCCCCCCCCCTCAAAATTTCCAAATTTAAGGTAAATCTTGGTATCTTGTTTAGAAAAATGTATCAAACAATAAAAGAAGCAATGATTTCTTCCATTCCCGGAGAAATAAATGACAAAGTCTTTTGATTTCTTGAAGTAATTTATTGAGAGAACTTAATTTTTCCAGAAACCCTTAAAATTTGCGTCATTTTACTAATTTCACTTGATTAAAAATGACATATTTCAAGCCCTATGAAATCTGTAAAATCCAGGAGCTTCCGGGGACTTCGCCCCCTGGACCCCTACCCACTTGAGGCAGCCCCCAGACCCCGTGCCTCATAAAATGGCGCCCCCGTAACCGCAATTCCTGGATCCGCCCCTGGAAGTCCCCTGGACAAGTGCGTTCTGACAAAATAAAACGTACATGCATGCTTTTTTCGACATCTGTATATAAAATATAATTAGTGAAGGGAGGTGGGGGGGGGGGGGGGGGTGTGTTTCCCGGCGCAAGATTCCTCATTGCTGGCTACATGTATGTTCAACTAGTTCTATATGGAACCGATCGCGGTAGTTCAGTGATATGCCCTTTGGTTCATAACTGTGAAGTTGCATGTTCGAGTTCTACTCGTGTCATGGCTGCATCAAACCTTAGACGTAAATATCGACAGGCGTTGACACGTTAAAGTACCCCCAATGTTACGCCACTGTGCCCATACATGTAGCATAGTAAGTCTATTTGTGGTACGTCACCTGGTGACGGCTAAATATAAGTGGGACCTAAACTAATGAAATCCTTCGTAACAAATCAAAATAAACAATCCCTCGGATGCAATATAAATGAAAGATTTTGCAATGCAAATGGAAATTATACAATGCAAACGAAAAAAATATATAATACAAATGGAAAATATAGAATACAAATGGAAAATTATACAATACAAATGGAAAATATAGAATACAAATGGAAAATTATACAATACAAATGGAAATTATACAATGCAAATGAAAAATTATACAATGCAAATGGAAAATATAGAATACAAATGGAAAATTATACAATACAAATGGAAAAGATCAAATATTGCAACGTTTGACATGCCATAGTATTGAGGAAAGGCTACTATATGGAGAATAGTATTGAGGAAAGGCTACTACTTGGAGAATAGTATAGAGGAAAGACTACTACTTGGAAAATAGTATGGAGAAAAGGCTACTATATGGAGAATAGTATAGAGGAAGGTCTACTATATGGACAATAGTATGGAGGAAAATCTACTATATGGAGAATAGTATAGAGGAAGGTCTACTATATGGACAATAGTATGGGGGAGGAAAGGCTATTATATGGAGAATAGTCTGGAGGAAAGAGCTACTATATGGAGAACAGTATGGAGAAAAGGCTACTATATGGAGAATAGTATTGAGGAAGGTCTACTATATGGACAATAGTATGGAGGAAAATCTACTATATGGAGAATAGTATAGAGGAAAGGCTACTATATGGAGAATAGTATTGAGGAAAGGCTACTACTTGGAGAATAGTATGGATAAAAGTCTACTATATGGAGAATAGTATAGAGGAAAGTCTACTATATGGAGAATAGTATGGAGGAAAGGCTACTAAATGGAGAATAGTCTGGAGGAAAGGCTACTAAATGGAGAATAGTCTGGAGGAAAGGCACCAGAACATTTACAACAATACCCCTATAACGTTTACACTAGTCTATTAAACGTATATAATTCTAGAACATATCGCCCTCAAGACCTTCTAGAGATAAAAGGTTAAATCCAAATTACCAAAATTATATTGGTCGCCAAATCGTTCCTTCGGAAGTAGAATATTTGATCAAATCTGCTCAAACTTTAAAAAGTGGATGCTTTATAGTGGTCTTTGTATGGGGTATGATCTTTCACATGTTATGTTTGAAAGCTATTCCACAAATGAGCAGCTTTATGAGTATGACTGACCTTTCATGATGGCCAATCATGAAAGCAGAACATGTGCAATACATTCAGTCTGTATGTATAACTAATGGTAAAATTGACGACATACTGAATAAAATAAATGATGAAAATGAACCCCTCCTGGGTTCGACGTTGGCACGTAAAAAACAACAAATAATGTATGTATCAGTTAGAACTCGGCCATCTCGAGCAATGGGGGGGGGGGGGGGGGGGGGGGGGGGGGGGCGTCCTCTATCACTAGTGAATATTTTGGACCTGACAAACCAACCATTCTCAAGGATGGTATAATATTTACAGTTATATCTGAGATTGAAAATGAAACAAGTAGACTATCAAAATAAACTTGCACTATACGGATAAAGAAAACAATTGTGAAATGTCCAATGGACGTGAATTTGGGAATTGTTCACGCATTTTGAGACTTCATCAGCTGTTGGTAGTCGCGAGTCATGAAAAGGATCGATTTTTTCTAACACGATTTATTTTCATTCTCAAATGAGATATGATATTGTTGACAAAAACCTTACAAGTACAAGCCCCCCACCCCCCAAGAAATAAAACTTGCACTTTGTATCATGAACTGACTCAGAACTGCCATAAAGGGGTTAAATCGATACAAAGTCTATTAACAATCCCCTACGATAGCACTACTGGAGGATAGGACCCACGTATATGTTTTATTTATTTTTTAAGGGGGGGTTGCACTTTTGTGACAACTTAAAATATATGATGAACATATAGGATATAATAATTGTACTAGTATTATACTTGTATCCAGTCCAGGGGGTCCCCATTAGTTTAGATGGGGGCTATAAGGGGTGTCTCTGTGGAGACTTTTGACAACAATATCATACCTCAAGTCAATTGAAAATGAAAATAAATCCGTGTTGGAAAAATCACTGCTACTGAAACAAACAGTAGTTGACCAAATGGAAACTGAAAGTGAAACACCTCTTGTAAATGATTCTTCAAATGACAAAAGAAAACGTTTACGAGAAAGAGTTTGAAAGTATTCGAGACGTAGCTCAAACTTCGATACCAAATCCTGTCAAATGTGTTACACTACACAATACAGCCTGTCGGTAAACTCTAAATGAACACAAAAATGTGTAACAAAAGATTCATCACTTCAAATACTTGTTAAAATATTAATGTGATACGACACTCGAAATGAATCACAAAGCGTACCACAAGTTATTTCAAACCCAATTACTGCATTGATTAATTCCAACATGAAAGTTAACTTGTAAAAGCTGGAAATTTTGTGAATAGGTTAGGGCAGTTCAATTAATTACTGGATTCTCTACGCATACAATCAACCATTCTAATACATATTACACAGAGAGCATCTGAGACACAGACACCATGCTTTAAATCAATTAATTATATTAGTGCGACAGTTACAAGTATTAGAATGTACAAAAAATTGCATTGACGTAAATGATTAACCAGATCCCCAGCCTGAAGTAAGCCCAACACAATGCATAAATCAGTGAAGAATGAACTTCAGTCACACCCCCCAGAAGATATGAGAATGTGATTATCTTATCCTAAGTGATTATATTCTCGAAAGAATACTTCCAAGGAAATACTTCCATCAAATATTTATGGTGGGACACAAACTTTGATGACAATAGTGAGAAGCACTTAATGCTGAAGACATTCTTGTACTCATCGGATTTAAAGATTTAACATGGTATGCAGAGTGGAGATTGAAATTCTAACCAAACTTGTTCGAATAAAAACACTTCCTGTCATTAAACAAAAGAAAAAGCATGACTATAGCAGGAAGGGATGGAGAAAACACCGGGAATGAACAGATCCCAAACATACAAGTAACTCGAAGGTTTGAATCATCATATTACCCATGTTTTTGACAACGTACACTTTAACAATATGTATTTAACGTGAATTTGTTTACACCTCTCTTTGTATATATATACATGTATGTTATCTTAGACAGCATTTTCATCATATATATCGTATTGTTTTATATTTGTCGGATTTGTTAATCTGTTTAACATATCCTTTTGTATGTATGTAAAAATACTCTTGTCATTTATTTCCTCAATAAATGATCATTCTAATTCCTGACAAAGGTATATACTACGATTCATTCTTATAATGGAGCAATATTGTACCAAACGGAGCATCATCCTATAAATATATTTAACAATATATATAATTCGGACTATCATCAGTACGGATACATCTTGAGGACCCAATTACAATATACGTGACATTAGAATCTTCATGGCAGGCGAAACTCAACACTGACCCTGCAGGAAAGACAATTAAAATTTGCTCGAGCGAAATATTTCAAAACAATTACAATTGACATACTCTCTGGTAAACGACATAGAAAACCATCCTCCTAGTCAACACAATCTTACATTAACAAAGAGTCACTCAAATCCTTAAACAAAATATTTTCCATGTTTGGAATCATTCATCAATCAACAGGCCGTGGAAAATCATTGGATTTGTCATTAGGCTCTTCACCAGTGAGAATATCCTGGGTTGGACCACCAAGTCATCTACCGCCACCTGTGGCCCCATGGACAATACATTCTCACCATTGATCAAACCGCCGTGCCTTGTAATGGTTTTCCGATACCTCCTCTAATATGACACAGCAGATACTCAGGGTTTTACAAATCAATGTATGTCATAGAATAATCAGTGCCTTTGGTCCACGATTAGGCAAAGCGAAGATGCTGTAAGCATGGTCCAAGGCGAACTGACACTCTTGTTTCTTGTCGTCAACAGTTCTGAATACTCGGTTGATAGTAAAAGTGACTGTAATTTAGCCAGTTTGAGTGCATGTTGTAGAACTTTTTAAGTCTAAATTATTTCGAACTTGGTCATTTCCAATGTAAGAATCATTGTTTTAATTATTTGTCGAAATGCGCATCTGGTGCATCAAAATTGGTACCGTACAAGTTTTACATTACGACCCCTGGTTCGAGGCCTCTTATGATGTACTGTTAGTCCCCTAGTCTCTCTACAGCCCAGTAGCTAAGTACTTCGTTACTAGCTTGAAATTACGGATGTATATTTAATTGCTGTTATAAAATTTAGAAATTCATTTCAAAATTAAGGATTATCTCCCTCACGCATAGCTCTTATTCTTAGACGAATTTGACTCCACTTTTTTGGCACACTGTTTTTCCCTATAATAACTCTAAAACTTCATTGTTATTTCGGATTTCAAACATTTCGGTTGAGCACCACTGAAGAGACATTATTTGTCGAAATGCGCATCTGGTGCATCAAAATTGGTACCGTATAAGTTTTACATCTGATGAAATCCTTTTCTACACTATGATTTTTAAATACAACTTTGATGTCTTTCAGAAGATTCACACAAAACTTTCCTCAAGACAAAAATATCTAGTAGGCTTTCCCCATCTTTTTAAAATTCATGTACGTCCATGAAGAAATCTTCTGGAATGTTTTACGTAACTGCATTTATTATGGGAGCACGGATCTGTATTATCTAAAAGATTTTCTGTGATTACCCGATTTACGTTTGACACAGTCTTTATCTCTTAAAAGGGAGTTATTAGAGCACCAAAACCATTTCCCACAATGGAAGTCAGTAATCATAAATTTATTTTCGATTATTGAAAGATCAGTTTTTGAACACCTGAAACCTCTAATATTCTCTAAACTTGACATCAGTTATCTCAGAAATAAAGAAAACGTTAAGTCATACTTGCTTTTTAGGGTTTCTGCGATTATCATACATGTATGTCCGTCTTTGATAGTTTTAATCCTACAATAACTTCATTTACGACACATGATTACAAAATAAGCGTGGCTTTCTTAAATTAAATCCCGAATTTCTGAAAAGAATATAGATCATTTTGATGTACATGTATTTGAATTCTATTGACGTATCAGATACTTTTCATAGTTGTCATATTCTTTAAAGAAATGAACATCACCTTTGAGCTGTTCATGGTCAGTATGAACGGATTTGGATTTGAGGCAAATTCTGTGAATCGCGCTAGAGGAAATTGCGATGTGTAATATGAAAATAGTAAATTATATCTTTAAGACTGTATCAATCTCAAGGTGTCGCCATCCTCATGTGAACTATGAATGTTAATGGTTCAAAGCTGAAAAACTATTAATTTCCGCTTAATATAGTTTAATTTAACTAATATGCTGTCACCTTTTCAAAGCTGTCAGACATACATAAACAGATCTAGAAGTACTAATATATATCAACATAAGAAAATCGCACATTTTCATTGAAAAAACCCACAGGAGCTAAGCCCGTTTTGGGCCCGAACTCTGTGATACCATAAATATAGAAAAGGGTCTAACTCTGACACAGATAAAAAACTAACAACTCGCTTCAAATGCCTAAAAAAATCTTAAACTAGGCAAACTATGCGTAGTTTGTCGTTTTCCTTGCATAGATTAATGTTTTAACTACTTGCATGCCAAATTTCAAGTCAATGGTTCTTAAAATAACAAAGATATACGTCATCGTTCTCTCGATTTCATTTGTTTATTTTTACTAGGACATATACCGGTCCAGGTCACGTAGTCGTTTCTCGCCTATGACAGCAGCGAAATTCAGACTAGTATGGAAGATTTCGGACCTGTCAATTAAAATTTCACATCAATTATACGCTACTTACTTCCTCATATTTTAATAATGTTCTTCGTGTAGACGTTACACGACTTATTTTTTCTCAGCAGCATCAATTGTTGACAAGATCTACCATTTTAATGAATACACTAAATACCCGAAATGTCTAAAACTAATAATCTAAATGAAATAGAATAAACAAAAACAAAAAATTAAAAAAGCCAAGAAATAATGTTCAATTTCCTTCTCTAAGTGCAATATCACAAGAATCAGTGACTAAATAAATGACATTTTCTATTCTCAAACTTGTTCTGTTTTGCCTGCTTTGAGAAAAAAACGAGTGCAGTCCACTTGGCTAGCGCTTTTGAGCTAAGGATCATAAATAATGTTTTGATCAGTTTTAAGGTATTTGAGATTTTTTAAGTCTATCGGGTATTTAGTGTGTTCATTAAAACGGCAGCTCTTGTAAACAGTTGATGCTGCTGAGGAAAAATAAGTCGTGTAACGTCTACACGAAGAACATTATTAAAATATGAGGAAGTAAGTAGCGTATAATTGATGTGAAATTTTAATTGACAGGTCCGAAATCTTCCATACTAGTCTGAATTTCGCTGCTGTCATAGGCGAGAAACGACTCCGTGACCTGGACCGATAAATGTCCTAGTAAAAATAAACAAGTGAAATCGAGAGAACGATGACGTATATCTTTGTTATTTTATGAACCAGTGACTTGAAATTTGGCATGCAAGTAGTTAAAACATTAATCTATGCAAGGAAAACGACAAATTGCGCATAGCTTACCTAGTTTAAGATTTTTTAGACATTTGAAGCGAGTGGTTAGTTTTTTTTTTTTTTTATCTGTGTCAGAGTTAGACCCCTTTCTATATTTATGGGATTACAGAGTTCGGGCCCAAAACGGGCTTAGCCCCTGTGAAAAAACCCATAAAAAGATGTTAGAATGACAAATTTTTTATGTCAACTGTTTAACAAAAAACAAACTGCCACTTTAAAGATATGTATAAATTAGTTGTGGATATTGGGAAAATCATAGTATAATAGACAACTGCCAACTAGTTTATAAATGTAGTGTTTACATGGGACGTTTTGTCATCTCTTTTATATGTTCCCGTGAAACTTACATTCATATAACATTGTTAGTGTTCATTGTCAGATTTTCACATTAGTACCTTACAGTTTGATATTAACAATGAGGTAAATTTTCACATTACTACCTTACAGTTTGATATTAACAATGAGGTAAATTTTCACATTAGTACCTTACAGTTTGATATTAACAATGAGGTAAATTTTCATATTACTACCTTACAGTTTGATATTAACAATGAGGTAAATTTTCATATTAGTACCTTACAGTTTGATATTAACAATGAGGTAAATTTTCACATTAGTACCTTACAGTTTGATATTAACAATGAGGTAAATTTTCACATTAGTACCTTACAGTTTGATATTAACAATGAGGTAAATTTTCACATTAGTACCTTACAGTTTGATATTAACAATGAGGTAAATTTTCACATTAGTACCTTACAGTTTGATATTAACAATGAGGTAAATTTTCATATTACTACCTTACAGTTTGATATTAACAATGAGGTAAATTTTCACATTAGTACCTTACAGTTTGATATTAACAATGAGGTAAATTTTCACATTAGTACCTTACAGTTTGATATTAACAATGAGGTAAATTTTCACATTAGTACCTTACAGTTTGATATTAACAATGAGGTAAATTTTCATATTACTACCTTACAGTTTGATATTAACAATGAGGTAAATTTTCATATTAGTACCTTACAGTTTGATATTAACAATGAGGTAAATTTTCACATTAGTACCTTACAGTTTGATATTAACAATGAGGTAAATTTTCACATTAGTACCTTACAGTTTGATATTAACAATGAGGTAAATTTTCACATTAGTACCTTACAGTTTGATATTAACAATGAGGTAAATTTTCACATTAGTACCTTACAGTTTGATATTAACAATGAGGTAAATTTTCACATTAGTACCTTACAGTTTGATATTAACAATGAGGTAAATTTTCACATTAGTACCTTACAGTTTGATATTAACAATGAGGTAAATTTTCATATTACTACCTTACAGTTTGATATTAACAATGAGGTAAATTTTCACATTAGTACCTTACAGTTTGATATTAACAATGCAATAAGTTCTGCCTGACAACACTTACATGTAGTAAACCGTCTGATTATTTGTTAAAACCGTAGAGGTTATGTATTACTGACCAGTTGTTTTAATATCATTCTTATGCTGATAGATTGTTATGATTTTACTATACTAGATGAAACCCTGCGCAAGCGCGGGAAATTACAATTAAAAATACATGTAATATTGCATTGAGGAAGGACTTTTTAAATGCGTGTTTGACTTATTGCGCACTTGAATTGAATGAACGATACCTTTAATTCAAATGTTATGTTATATTTATTGATATCATATGCAGTAGATAATACTTGATTATGAGGAAGTCACCAAATTAAATGTTCCTTATGTAAAATAAATGATCATATATATTGTAATTTCTCATGTACATCATTATGTGAACTTTACCTTTTACCTTAAAGGAGAAGGCTTATATAGGTCTACCAGCTGCCAAATCCTTATTATGCTATACATAATAAAATACTGTTTAAAAAAGCTTAAAAACTTAATGATCTCTCTACGTATTAAAATTTAGATTATGATTTTACGAATGCCGAATAGTTGACCAAAGACAAAATGAACAGTCGTTCAAAATTTGAAATTCAGTATAATGCGAATGTGTTATGACATTGATCACTCGTTATCTTTACTTTTTCATGTATTACCCTTTCATTTTTTAACAAGTTTCTTGTCAATTTTATCCCCATACAATGCCCATTTGCCATGCATTTTGTATTTGCTATGAAAGGCATTTTCAGAATATATTTCCCTACATTTTCTATAGTATCTAAACAAAATAATAGTATCAGTCAATCTTGTGATCTATCATAGTAGATATGCTTTTTGCTAAGGAAATGAGAAAAAGTCCCATACAACTTCCATTAATGTTGCCTACTAATACAATTTTTTGTACTTCATTTTCTGTACCATGCATTGATTTGGTTACATAATTCATGATTTAGTTCGTTTTTTAAAACATTTTTTTCTTTTAACCTTTCTAAGTACTTTTGAAATAAGAAAGTTGTAGTTAAATATTTTTGGTACCAACCTCATGTTTCACATCATTCAGCAATACTAGTGTCCCATAAATGTATTTCTTTTTAATCTTTAAACCTTGTGTCCTCAAATACATTTAAAGATTTTTTTCATTCAACTCCTCCAGTAGTTGTTTTGGCAGATCATGCAATGCAGAAAATAAGTGTATGAGCTTTGGGAAGTCTTGATAATTGTGATTTTACCTATTGGAGATGAATCTCGGTTAGTCCACGAATCTCACAAATTTTCATAGCATTAATTTGTCCTACCAAGCCTTTATCTTTGCTCCTCACGAAAATATCAACAGCTGTGAAGGAGAAACATACTGTGCGACTACATATGCCAGAAGTGGTGTAAATCAAATGTGGATTCTAAAAAATTCTAAAGAACTCTTAGTAAACTTGAAATCGCAAAGCTTTTCTCTTAAAAAATCACAATGTATGCTTATTGGCACGTCTCAAATTTCCAGGTCCGTGTTTACCCAACTCTTTATTTTGTATTGCTTATAAGAGTTATGAGATTGATCACTGTTCGTTATCTTCACCTTTCATGAAGTCATATTTTCCAGATATTTTGTAATGTCATTCCGAGGAGCTAAAAATTGCTATTTCTCCCAACTTGTTTTCAGTTCTTCACACCGTTTCAGTTGCTTGTGATTTTTAAATATTTAGTCGTAGTCGTAACCCCGAAATAATTCCAAACTTACCAATAATTCTCGTAGGTTCTTTAAGCGATATTATACTTCGATCTATGATCCATGATTTTGACAAACTTAAATGTTAATTATGTCAGGTAGCTCTACATATCATCTTTTCTGACCTAGTGGTTCTTCAGAAGATCTTTAAATCATCTCACCTTATTTTCTCTCTCGATATTTTGCATTATTATCTTCCATTGGAATCGGCGATGACCCTTGAATTTTAACCCCCTTCATACTGATACTTTGTGCCAAGTTTCGTTGAACTTGTACTGGAGAAGATCTTGTAATTCATGAAATTGTGAAAAGTTTACCACGTTGCCGACAGATAAATTTTGATAAGAAATGCTCACTTTGGCTTAGGTGAGCAAATAATATTTGATATCTAATCTCATGACTAAGTCTGTGTCTGAAAAAGAACCAAGACCTGTGATCCATCTAGCTCTAGACCAATCATATCAATCCTCGTTTATCCAGAAATAAATGCAAATCAATGTACATCCTTTTCTGTTCATGATTAACTCTTATGGACACTTCCTAACACATTTTTTTTCACCGAAAAAGTCTGAAATACCGGTAATATCTATATCATCGTTAAGTTGATGAATACTGATATTTGTATTCCAAACTATCATGATTTTTAAAGCATCTTTTATGGAGTGGAAAACGAAGATTTGTAAAGTGTAAAAAGTTAATTTGAAAGCTTTGTGGGTAAGAAAAAAGATTATGTTAATGATCATACAATACATACCCAGTTACCCCTTAGAAACAACTTCACAATATAACAGTATACCAACAACATAAAGAATGTATTTTTTACAATAAAGGAATGTCTTCATTTTCAACAAGAGGCCCATGAGTCATCTTGGCTCATATTTAAAGATTTTCCCTATATATTCGCATGTAAAACTTTGCTCCCTATTGTGGCCCCAACCTATTCCCAGCGGGCCATGATTTTGAAATTAAATCTGAACTATGTCATGAAGCTTTCATGTAAACTTTTCAGGCCAGTGATTTTTCAGAAGATTTTTAATGATTCTCCCAATATATTTGTATGCAAAATTTTGATCCCCTATTGTGGTCGCATCTTACCCTCGGGGACCATGCTTTTTACAAACTTGAATCTGCACTATGTCAAGAAGCTTTTCTGCAAATGTAAACCTCTTTAGCTCTATAGTTCTTAAGGAGAAATTTTTTAAAAGATTTTTTTTTATTTATTAGTTATGTAAAACTTCGATCCCCTATTGTGGCCCCATCCTAACCCCAGGGGTCATGAGTTTAACAAACTTGAATCTGCACTGTCAGGAAACTTTCATGTAAATCGCAGTTTTTCTGGCTCAGTGGTTGTTGAGAAGATTTTTCAAGATTTTCCCTATATATTTGTATGTAAAACTTTGATCCCCTATTGTCGCCTCATCTTACCCCGAGGGCCATAATTTTAACAAACTTGAATCTGCACTATATCAGAAAGCTTTCATGTAAATTTCCACTTTCCTGGCCCAGTAGGTTGTGAGAAGAAGATTTTTAAAGATTTTCCCTATACAGTGTATATATTTGTATTCAAAACTTTGATCCCCTATTGTGGCCCCATCCTTCTCCGGGACCATGATTTTAACAGACTTGAATCTGCATTCCGTCAGGAAGCTTTCATGTAAATTTCAGCTCTTCTGGCCAAGTGGTTCTTGAGAAGATTTTTTCTTTATATTCTTATGTAAAACTTTGATCCCCTACTGTGGCCCCATCCAACCCCCGGGGCCATGATTTTAACAAACTTGAATCTGCACTATGTCAGGAAGCTTTCATGAAAATTTCAGCTCTTCTGACCCAGTGGTTCTTGAGAAGAAGATTTTTAAATGACCCCACCCTATTTTTGCATTTTTGGGATTATCTCCCCGTTGAAGGAGGCATGGCCCTTCATTTGAACAAACTTGAAAGCCCTTTACCCAAGGATGCTTTTGGCGAAGGTTTGTTATAATTGTCCCAGTGGTTCTGGAGAAGTTGAAAATGTAAAAAGTTTACAGACGGACAACAGGCGATCAGAAAAGCTCACTTGACCTTTCAGCTCAGGTGAACTAGAAAGCTTTGATTTGTTCACATAACGCTTCAATTATTGTAAATGATAAAAAGGAAAGTAACTTTTTATCTTTTCTCTCCACAATTTGCAAAAATATATACAATACTCTTTACTATTTCAGTGTTCAACAAAGCGTTATTTCCCACAATATAAAGGTATTAAAATTTTTGTTAAAATACCTTATTCACACAATTGCTGCAAAGATAAGAAATGTTCCTTCTTTATCCCATTGACATGAACTTGTCTTACAATTAGAGTTGGGTACCGCAGAAAATAAAGGTACCGCGGTGTACCGTGGTATTTGCAAAATACCGCAGTACATACCACGGTATACCGCAGATTTAATCTTTTAATTGTATGATTCAGTTTTAGTGGATTTTAGTTGTGATTTATTGTATATAATGAGCTGTTATTAGTTTATTGATTGTAAATTGCATTTAATTTATTCAAATATAAATGATAAGGAAAATATCTTATTTAAATCTTAAACCAGTTAACAGAACAAAAGTTTAATCCAAACATAAAAGTATACCGTACATACAATATAGCAGTGTTTCTGTATCATGACTAGAATCGACTGTGACTAGACTACTGACTGGAACGACTATTAAAATAATTAATAGGGGGAAACCTGTGGATTTTATTTGACACGATCTCAAAGTCTAGAAGTTCTTAGAGTCGCGAATGACGAGAACTTCTACATGTAGAATACGCCTGTCCACTTCTCTAAAAAGAATAACGAGAACATGTGCGCACGAACGTGTTCTTGTTCTTCGACCACAATTCCTACATTCTTGCACCTCAAACCCATTAACTCGGCGTTCAGAATCGGCAGGAATTTGTACTCGCGCGACGAACGGACGAACGGTGGTTTCGAACGCACAAGTCTGCATCTGCCATTTTATTTTATTTTTTACTTGGGGTTTGCCTAAGAGGCGGAAATGGTATTCGACCAGCATAAACCAAACAACATAAAAACAATTTTTATAATCTACCTTATATATTAAAATAATAACTTAATGAAATGTTTTCTATTATTTTTTTCTTTAATTTTGATTTGTTTTCATATCATTAATAATCAAATCATCGCAATTTATACTTCGTATGTTTTACCGATTGTGTACAGTTATTAGACTTACCTTTCATTGCATCACAACGAGGGAACGATGTAAATAAAGTGAGTCACTGCGTACACAAATTTCTTTAATTATTTTTTCTTGTTTCAATTTTCTATTTTTGTTAAGAGTTATCAGACTTGAATATACCGGTATTTCGCCTCGTGTACCGCGGTACATACCGGTACCAGAAAAATACCGGTACACCGGTATACCGGTAATACCGCGCACCTCTACTTACAATGTACACAGAAGGGCAGATACTTTCTGGAGTATAATTGTATCAGATACGGCGGGTGTGACCGGTCGACTGGGGATGCTTACTCCTCCTAGGTACCTGATCCCACCTCTGGTGTGTCCATGGGTCTGTGTTTGCCCTACCATCTATTTTGTATTGCTTATAGGAGTTACGAGATTGATCACTGTTCGTTATCTTTACCTTTCAAACAGCATTGAGAACATCTTCAAGCTATATGTGCCGTATTAAACAGGTTTTTTCAATGTTAGCAACCAGATCAATATTTTGTCAGCTTGATAAACTATGAAAAATTATAATATTTGACAATTTCGAGAAATAAATCGGTATCTACCGAGTATTGGCCTGTTCAATGCTTATCAAGAGAGGAGTGACGTTGGTGGTGGATGGATCATTAGAAACATCACGTGAGAAGAGGGGTTCCTTATCAGTTTGTAGTACTATTGAATGTAATATCAACTTGTTTGTCAGTAGCCTGCCTCGATTTAAAAACCGATCATACGTAGAACACGCTTTTGAATCGAGTCAGTTGAGAGATATAAACATCATATGCAGGTAATAGTGAAATACTGTTACATAAATATGGGAAGTTGACGATGGAAAAGCTTAAATCACCCCATCTATTATAAAATTGAGTTGTTAGTTTGCCTCTAATATCTAATTTCAATAATTTTCTAAGTATGAAGCAGATCTGGAGGACTCCGTGGTGTCTTATTTTGAATTCACAAGGATATATCGATTCGATATACATTGTAAATAGATAAAACTTCGTTGATATGTCTAAATGTAGAGTTGAAGACCACATCAAGAGATTTTGAATAAACTCTGTTTCATAAGAATATAAAACAGGTCAGCTAACAAAGGAGCATAATCTATGTCCATGAGAATTCCAACAGACATGATCATTAAAGACAACGAAGATATTAAATTAAGAAATTATCAAATCATGAAGTTTGGACTTGGGGTGTACCAAGTTACTTGGTACACGCAAAAATCTTTTGTTCGAGGTGTGAAACATGTACTAACCGTGGAATTAATATTTGTTACAGTTATAATAATGAGCCTTACAAAGGCAGTGTTGTTACATATACAAGCTTTGTCAGCTGGAACCAAAACAGGTAGCTTGTTACTAAACAACTTTTTAAATCATTCCTGTGATAATATCCGT
Source organism: Ostrea edulis (assembly GCF_947568905.1). Lineage (NCBI taxonomy): Eukaryota > Metazoa > Mollusca > Bivalvia > Ostreida > Ostreidae > Ostrea > Ostrea edulis. The sequence goes on from NC_079164.1 coordinate 61,769,029, forward strand.
TAAACAATAAATATTTGTAAATTGATGATAGATGGTTGGTTGTATATATTGTTTATCGTCCTGCTTGAGAATCTTTCACTCATATGGAAATGTCACCAATGCTAGTGAAAGGCTGCAAAATTGAGGCCTATGCTCGGCGCTTAGGGCCTGTGAGCAGGGAGGGATCTTATCGTGCCACACCTGCTTTGAGACGGGGCCTTGGGTTTCGCGGTCTTACCCGAAGGACTCCCCCGTTTAGGCGCCTCTTACAACAACCAAGGGGGTACTGAGGACCTATTCTAACCCGGATCCCCAAGGGACTTGATGATAGATAGAGATACAGAAAAAAATCTCTATGCATATACATGTAGTTTCTTACAAGTTGCCAAAAATCTGCATTTCAATTGTGGTTTGAAATTTGAAATATTATTCAAAGAGATTAACAAAAGTTCTATTTTTACCTGTAAAATATACTGATCCTTATTTTCTTTTGAGCCACACCTGCTGCAACTCTAATGTCATTACTCTAACTAAAATGAAATATCGAATATTTGCTTGTTGTTTTAAGCTTTTATTGGCAAAAAAGTTTGCTTCCCAATTTACAAATTCTATCTCTAAAGCCATTACTCTCTGACCCAATAAAAAATGTTATAGCTTTGATCGCAATAACATTGTCCCAATTTTCATTAGCCTAAGCGCTTCCTTAATTACTCTCTGACCCAGATTAAAATGTCACAGCTTTGTTTGCAATTTCATTGTTCCAGTTTTCATTTTCCTAAGTGCTTCCTACATTACAAAGTCTGGTGAATAACCACTCTCTCCTATACATCTTCACTTTTTCTATATTTCCGTCTTTCTCCAATCTTTTCCCGATGAAATCATTATTATTGGCATTAACACTGACAATATCTACCAAGGAGACAAAACGAACCCTTCATCCGCCCTCTTTGATCTTTTGTTCGAATTTTACTAACAAATTTCTCGATTTCTGCTACATATACTTTTGCAATTCTGTTTCCATAATTATTGTTTATGAATATGTAGAATGACAATTGAAATCTGAATTCATAACACTATGTAAAGGATACAAGTCAAAATCTGTCCATTCTGTGAGAGAGAAAACTGATTTTCTCTTACAGAATGGACAGTTTGAGGCTTATATCCTACTTTAGACATTACATCTTTTGTTCTAAGAATGGACAGGCTCAGGTAAACCCATTGACAATGATAATTATGAATAAAGCTATTTTAGAATAGTCTGACAGTCTTGCATAGAAGTCTGTTTCTTTTGTTCACTTATTGAACAGTGTAAGTACTCTTGTACTGCAGGTTTAATATTCACTCACTCTGTAGTACTGAGCCATATCAACATGTCCTCCTCTGATGGGGAGAGCATTTTCATTGCACAATCAAAATTTAAGGATTTCAATGAAAGTAGTGCGAATACAATCTTAATGACTGTTATCTTCTGGATGCAAGGTGAAGATAACGAACAGTGATCAATCTCATAACTCCTACAAGCAATACAAAATAGATAGTTGGGAAAACATGGACCCCTGGACACACCAGAGGTGGGATCAGGTGCCTAGGAGGAGTAAGCATCCCCTGTTGACCGGTCACACCCGCCGTGAGCCCCATATCCTGATCAGGTAAACGGAGTTATCCGCAGTCAAATCAGTGTGCCAAGAACGGCTTAACAATCGACATGAAACACGTCAGACAGCATTTGACCCAATGCGAGGTTGTATTGACGAACTAGATCGTTATAACGACCATAGAATTTGCGAAATGCTTACTTCAATCAAGACTGTTGAAATCCCTGTACCATCAACTTGTTTGTCAGTAGCTTACCTCGATTTAAAAACTGACTATACGCAGAACAAGCTCTTGCATATCGAATCAGTTGAGATATATAAACACCATATGCAGGTGATAATGGAATATTGCTACATAAATGTGGGAAGTTGACGATGGAGAAGCTGAAATCATCCCGTTTGTCATACAGTTGAGTTGTCAGTTTGCCGTTAATGTCTACTTTCAATAAAATATCTAAGTATGAAGCAGAAGTGGACGACTCTGTGGTGTCCTTTATTTCGAGCTCACAGGGATATATCAAATCGACATATGAATGAAAGCTATCATTGTTAATAGACAAAACGTCATCGATATATCTAAAAGTCGAATTGAAGGTCACAGCGAGAGATTTTTTCTTCTCACGTAGAAGTTTTTGAATAAATTATGCTTCATATGAATATAAAAACAGGTCAGCTAACAAAGGAGCACAATTCGTGCCCATGGGAATTCCAACAGACTGTTGGAAGACCTGATCACCAAAGACCACGAAGATATTGTCAATGAGGAACTCTAGCATATTTTTTATTTCAACTTCACAGTACTTGTGCGTGGATATGAAGGGTGAGGAAGTTATGGAGTCAAAGTTTGATCTGAAAAGCAATGTTTTCGAATATTTGGATGAGGAAATAATTAACGCCGGCCAAAAGAACCCAATACGCCCATCTCGTGAAATGAAAACATTTATGAAAGCGAAAATAATAATTCAGAATCAGGATATGCAAATAAAGAAAACATAAAAAAGCGTTGTGAAAAAGTTTCGGAATATGCCTCTGGATCCAGCGAAATTCAAATACAGCATGGAAATATGTCTTTCAACTTGAAGTTTTATGCGATATAATAATGGCCTGTGGAATTTAAAGAATGTGAATCTTAAAGTTGGAGAATTCTACCAAGGAGAAATATCGTTTTCAGTGTTTCAGTGATTTTTCCGATATCCGTGTTGATTCTTCTAAGGAATTTAAAATTAAATTTGTATCTCTTTCACAAATGTGTTGTCTTTCTCTTATTTTCAGCCTACCTGTAGACGTCTAAGGAGGAATTGAGGAAAACTTAGAGAAGAGGAGACTATAATTCATGTTTAAATATTGTCAATGAATTTATAATGGTAAATTCCTCAAAACACAGAAACATGCCGCAGAACAAGGGAGAAAAGCATTATTTTCAATAATTTGAAAAAACATTCTTTTAATACAGAAACACAATGTTACATTTTTTTATACCTATGTCAACACTGTTTTATTTTACGGTACAGAAATATAGGGTTTTCAGAAGCTCGAAATGTTGAAAAAGTGCATATAGGCTTTTGTAAAAAGCTTTTAGGTGTAAACAATAAAACCTGCAATAATTTAGTTTACTGCGAACTTGGTAGAGTTCCTTTTGCAATCAAAATGAAACTTCGAATATATAAGTATTGGCTTAAATTACTACAATCAAATAACTGTATCTTAAAAGCATGCTATGATGAACGAGTTTCCTGTAATGATAGTTGGACTGTAAACATTCAAAGAGAACTGGCAAATCTAGGTTAATCTTATCTTTGGAATGTCTCAAATGTAAATAATACTTACAAGTTAATTGAACACCGTATGATTGATGTTTACAAACAAACAATTTTAGAAAACATTTCAAATTCACCAAAAGGTTTTTTTTTTTATCAGCATTTGATTGATAACTTTTGTTTACAGTTTTACTTGACAAAACCCATTGAGTCTGAGCACAAATCTTTTATTACTAGCTTTAGAACTTCATCTCATAAACTGAATGTTGAAATTGGAAGGCATAACAATATAGTCAGAGAACGACGGTTATGTACTGTTTGTGAGCTAAATGATGTAGAGGATGAGTTCCATTTTATTTCAAAATGCCCTTTATATGATGACTTGAGAAAAAAATATGTTAAGAAATTCTATTATACAAAACCCAGTGTTTTCAAACTGATTAAACTACTCAGTGTTAAAAATACCAAAGAACTGATTAATGTTGGAATTTGTTTTTACAGTATGCTACTAAGCTACGAAACTATCATATGGTGTGATATCATTTGTTTAATCTAAATTGTACATCGTTGTAACATTGTTGTCTACTCACTCACTCACCACAATGCCATTTTTGTTTGTTTTATAATTGTATTTATGTATAAGATATCCAATGAGCCTGTGGATCACGGAAATAAAGAAACAGAATAAGTTATTGGGTTTACCTGGCACTGTCCAGTAAGTTGACAATTACTGTCCATTATTTTAAAAACGGACAGTATCTGTCCTTTATTAAAAATAATGGACAGCAATTGTCAACGTATTGGACACCTACAGGTAACCTTTTCACTACAAGTAGATTTTCTTCTATATAAAAGCCTAAAAAGACAAAGGATTGCGTAACAAAAATGTTTTAAAGTACGTTTGGACTTTGGGCATGTTTCCCGCCGCCATGTTGGAGTCAAGATCAAACAGAAATCAATGGTCTGCCGTTTAATTATCATAAAACATGTCATAAAAAGAACTGGGCTTGATTTATCTATCTATCCGCAGGAGTAAAGATTCACAGATCATTACGACGATCGATTTGGATTACTTTGATATAATCTTCATTATCAGCTCAGCATACATTCGGATCACCTCAGTCGATTCCATCTAACCTGTATGATGTTTTCCGCCATGGTACGTATACAGTGACGTATAAGAGCATGTTTAACGTCACTGATCAACTGGAACTACTGACAGTTCCCGTGAAATACAGTCCATTTTAACATATTTCTTTTCATGGTACAGTTTTCAACCAAATTTGACAAACTATCAGATACAAGAAAGTAGTCAAGGCGACTTTGTTTTAAGGGATTTTTTTTCCGCCATGTATAAGCTTTTTTATCTGGATTTAGCACTCTGTAGTAATCTAAAAGTTGTAAATCGTCCATGATTTCTAGAACTTTAGCACGTGCTTTGGGATTATTGATTCCACAATAGTTATAAGTATCCAGTGAAGGGTTTAATGTGAGGTTAAAGTCACCACATAGAATAAAATATTCATTGTCATATTCCAAGAAAATATTTCGTACATTTTCGTAAAATTGAGGGTTATCAGTATTAGGCCCGTATATATTAATAAGAGTTACTTTGTTTTCTTCAATTGTCATATCAAGTGCAAGTAAATTACCTTCACAATCCCTTTTTACACCATGAATTTTAAACTCAAAATTATTATTGAACAAGATGCACACACCCCTTGAGTTTGACATATAAGAATTAAAAATACATTTGTATCCCCACTGTGATTCAATATATGGTTCACATTCAGAAATAAAATGAGTATCTTGTAGACATATAATAGAAAAACGCTTTTGTTTCAAGTAATTAATAACATCTTTACGTTTAGATGGAGTTGCCAGCCCCTGACAGTTCACTGTGGCTATTAAAATATTTTCAGACAACGACATCGCAGAAAAATAAGTAAAACAACTAAACATCTAGACATTTTCAGCAAGTAACTTACCCGTCCATCGTTTACCCATTCACACACACTAACACTCACATAATAACACAAACACATGTAAACAATTTGTATCGGTTCGATGATCCCGATCCCGGTCCTGTCGCTCATCAGATAATGGTATTTCAAACCCGATCCAAATTTGTTGCTCCCGCATGTAAATTTAAAGTTTGTTTAGCTTTCTACAGGGTAACAGGCTGTGTCCATAATATCGAACTTGTGTCGAACACCTTTCTGGTCCAACCCGAAAATTTTTCCGTTGTAGTACCAGGCACTCTGGATTTTCTCGTCGTTGTTGAGATCTCTTAGTAATTGAGAGTTCATCTGTGTTATATGATCGAACATCTTGAATCGTTTTTTGACTTCTTCCTTAGACCTGTTTCGAATAACTGTAATTTTAGATTCTGAGTTTTTGAATTTTGCAATTACTGGTCTGATTTTTCCTTTCGCCCCTGGAATTCTGTGAATGGCTAAAATATCAGCGGGGTCGATGGTCACTTTCGCTGCTTCCTTCATTATGACACACAGTTCTTCTCGAAGGTTTTCTTGTGGTTTCTCCTTCCATCCTAGAAATTTTATATTGTTTTTCTGAGAGTACTGCTGGTTGTGATTAGCGAGGGTCAACGCTGATTCCGTCAGGGATCGATATCTTTTCATCGTGCTCTGTAATGATCTCAATTCTTTAAGGTGTTCTTGAAACTTCTCTCTTATGTTTATTAAGTCCATATTCACCCCATCTTCAATTTCTTTAGTTTTCGACACAAACGTTTTTACTTTTTGGTCGACTCTGCTTTCAAATTCGTCTTTCACCTGAGCTTTCACGCTTTCAATGACTTCTTTTGTTAGTGTCTCTTTAACATCCGAGATGATTTCATTTTTTATTTCTCCCTTCATTTCTGACATAATCACTGCAACTATGCTTTTGATATCGTCTTTCTTTACCATAGATTCCCTGATCTCTGTTAGGCTTTCATGAATTCTTTTTAACTCACCCGATATGTCGGCACCTGGAGACATGGGTGTCGTGGGTTCTGCGTCGGAACTACTAGTCCGTTGTTGTAGCCTTTTGTCCGAGACATTCGTACTTCTTAAAGTTCTTATAGATGATGGTACCGAATCTATCTTCAGTTGACTCTGTACCAACCTTTTCTCCAGAGATTTTCCGCTGCGATCTACTTGTTTCTCATTCTTTTTCTCTGTTTTCTCTTTCCCGTCCATGTTCTCCGATATTCCAGTGAGTAGATCTCTGCTCACGATGATTTTTAAACTTCAAGGAATACAAAGTCAAAACCGCAAAGAATACCACAGAAATTCCACAGAAACATGCACAAATCGGTCTTTTATTTGATTAGGCGTCTTTTGAAGCTTTTATAAAGTTTTTGAGAAACAAAATCGAATTTTTAGCGGAGCGCTCAAAAGTACGTCAGCCTACTGCCATCACGTGACCGGAATTTCTATTATCCATATTTCTTTTCATAACACTCTCAAAGTTTGTAACTATTTCTCTTTGAGAATCTCGAAATAGAGGGCAGGCTACTGACAAACAAGTTGATGGTGGAGGAGTTTCAACAGTCTTGTTCAAAGTCAGCATTTCGCAAATCCTATTATTGTTATAACAATCTAGTTTGCCAATATAATCTATCATTGGATCAAATGCTGTCTGACGCGTTTCATACCGATTTTCAGGCCGTTCTTGGCACACTGATTTTGACTACGGATAACTCCGTTTACCTGATCACGATATAGTACTCATGGCGGATGTGACCGTTCGACAGAGGATCCTTACTCCTCCTAGGCACCTGATCCCACCTCTGGTGTGTGTTGAGGTCCGTGTTTGCGGAACTCTTCTACATTTGTATTTTGTATTGCTTAAAGGAGTTATGAGATTGATCACTGTTCGTTATCTTCACCTTTCATTACATGTATCTACTAAAAACTTTGAGCCCCTCGGAAGGACCTGTCCTAGCCTAGGGCCATGCCGAGAACAAACTTAAAACTACACTACATGAGGATGTTCGAATATTGATTTGACATACCGTATGTTTGTAGTTCTTGAGAAGATTTACAAAAAATATTTCCAAGATATTTCTTTGTGATTCATGGCCCCATCTTGGTTACCAGATTCATGGTTTGGAAAAAAAAACCACCTTGAATTTTCATCATATACATGTATGAAAGCGTTCATCAGTGGTTCGAAAAATGATTTTGTTTCCTTGGAGAGGGGACAATCCTTCATTTGAACAAATTTGGATTCCCTTATGTCAAGAATAATTTGTTAAGTTTGATTGAAATTGGCTCATTGCTTTTTGATATGAGGTCATAAACCAATCTGACTAAATTCCTCGTATTATTTGGGGCGTTTCTGGTGACACTGGAATTCATGGAGAGAGTAGCATACTATGTGATTCTTTTTTTTATTATTGAAAATCATTATAAACGGCAAACGAACAACTCTACGTTATGGCAAACGAAATGATTTCAGCTTCTCCATCGTGAACTTCCCATATTCATGTAGCAATATTTTTCATTATCACCTGCATATGGTGTTTATATTTCTAAACTGATTCGATACACAAGAGCTTGTTCTGTGTATGATCAGTTCTTAAATCGAGGCAGGCTACTGACAAACAAGTTGATGTTACAGGGGTTTCAACAGTCTCGTTTAAAGTCATCAGCATTTTGCAATTCATGTGACATTATAATGATCAAATTCAACCTATAATTGGGTGAAATACTGTTTGACGTATTTCATACCGATTGTTAGGCCAGTTTTGGCACACTGATTTTGACTACTGATTGCCCAGTTTACCTCATCAGACGTGAGCTCACAGCGAGAGTGGCCGCTTGCTCCTCCCCATCTCTGGTATGTCCAGGGGTCCGTGTTTGCCCAACTCTTTATTTGTATAAGTGTTGTGGGATTGATCACTGTTCGTTATCTTCACCTTTCATTTGAAATAAAACATGCAGTTTTATTGTTTGCCACCTGCAAATTGTCTTTAGACTCTTGCATCATTGGGTCACTCCTGACCGTAATGTCTTCCAAGATTTTTTCTCTGTTGGCTTTTCTTGTTATATCTCCCCTGGCGTCTGTTAATTTGAGGTAAATGCTCACATTATCGTCTTTATCTCAAGAACCACTAGGTCAAACACAGAAAGCAAATGAAGTCCACTGTGTTCAATCCAAAGGCAATGCCTTCCAAGGGAGAAAATTACGAAGTATGACATTTTAAAATTTGTTTGATTGATTGATTGAATATTGTTTTACGTCCCTCTCGAGAATATTTCACTCATATGGAGACGTCACCACTGCCGGTGAAAGGCTGCAAAATTTAGGCCTATGCTCGGCGCTTATGACCATTTAGCAGGGAGGGATCTTTATCATGCCACACCTGCTGTGACACGGGGCCTCGGTTTTTTCGGTCTCCGAAGGACCGCCCCATTTAGTCGCCTCGTACGACAAGCAAGGGATACTGAGGACCTATTCTAACCCGGATCCTCACGGGATCAAATTAAAAAAAAAAATTGTTTGAAGAAGCATTGAAACCAAAACTTCAATGACAGCCTTTTTAAAGATTTACCGTAAGTCGTTTCTTACTATTTACAAAGTAAAAAAGGAATTTTTATTCGCTCAGTTATAAAATCGCCCATTTAGCGTAACGGCTAAATATGCAAGAATAAAACGGGGTGACTTTACCTATTGTACAGTACATGGTATTCATATTATGACTCCTGATACCAGGACGGTTTCATATAAAAAGCTTTGAAGATTTTCACGACAATATTCTATAAAATCTTTGAAATAAGAGACAAAAAAGTTGCTAAATGTCAGAATGGAGGAATACTGATTCAGTGAAGATTCGCTTAAGCCATGACCATTGGTTTCGGATTGGGACCAGATTAGGATTTAAAGTAATACACATGTATCTTCTCATCAAGTATCACTGAAGTACACTTTGTTTACTATGCAATCCAGTTCGTCCAAACCAGGAACCAGTATAAAGGTAACACGTTCTAGATCGTGATATATTTGAGGGGAAATCAAATTGAACCCCAAGGCTACATGTACTCCTCTATACTTTGTTCACAGGAGGGGGAACGTGGTTTAATCAAAACTGAACGTAAATGAATTCGTTCGTGCATATTAGTCGTTTTTAGCCTGGGTGGAACCTTGTTTCGAGGAGATTTTTTCCTCATATTTTTTAAACCACATCTGTGGCGGTCCTGTTCCTACTGACCAAGGTTTCAACGACCAAGTGGCAGTTTTGTTCTTGTTACATGTACAAATTTGTACTACTATTGGGGTTCTATCCTGACGGGGGGGGGGGGGGGGGGGGGCATAATTTGAATTTTTGCTACGTGAGGATACTGACAAAACTTAATTTCATATGGCTTCATTGTTCTTGAAAAGACGATTTTTAAATATTTCCCTCAAATTCCTAACGTATAATCCCCAATATCCCGGTGACCAGGTCATTTAGTATCTACACACCATATATGTAGGGAAATATCACAAATCCCACAAGTTTTTAAAGATTATTTTAACATGATAATGCTATTTTTACTATTCCTCCATCATTTCACCTGGAAAAGTCTCTTCAAATCTCTACTACACGTACGTTTTAACGGTCCATTGTTTCTGGAGATAAAGTCAACAATGTGAAAACACATTATACAGACGCTGGACATATTTTGTTAAGAAAAGCTCTTTGAAATTGCAGTTAAATTAAGCGGTAATTCGTCTGTAGAAAAATAAAATCTGAATACAGAATGAATTAACTGCCAAGTTGATGATGTTAATGATAATGTTTATAAAACATTTTATGGTGTTGATAATGTAGAATTTTGAATCAAATGTACAGTGTGTATAATTGATTCTTTTTATTCAGCACTCCCCGTGACCTCACAGCAATACCAAATCAGGTGATAATATCACTAATGGAAGTGCCGAAATAGTCAACGAAGAATGCCTTTGGAAATGTTACGTCCTTTACTTAAAAGCAATGCAAGCTCATTTCGCAAATAATTTAGATTGGTATCTATCCCGCGTCTGGATTGTGAACCTACATAGAATCCACCACAAATATTTGCTGTGATGTCCATGTCCGCGGACTTTCAATATTGCCTGCATACTGTCGACTTTCATCATATAATGGATCGGCTTAATACACTGTGCGATATCACAATCTCTGATCGACAAATAATAATAAAGGTGTTAACTCAAACATCTGGGTAATCATAGTAACTAACATCTACATCATTCCCGCACCATATGGAGACAAAACAACAGTCAAGTACTCTTTTTTTCTGTTTTTTAATTTGTTTTACATACATTGTGTAGAATGAAATTGCAAGTACAATTTGATTAAAATTTGCCACACAAGGATCTGATAACATTCGCCTCGAAACGTTTTCAAAAATGCTTTAATTTTGTGTATTATACAATACCGATAAAACGTGCATACAAAGCACACCCAATGACGTAAATTCTCGATCACGTGATAGTATGATGTAACATTTCAGTAACAACAGAAAATTCTTTCAAATCTATAAATTCCAAATTCTGTAGAAATGATAAACTATCGATTTCCAACATTCAGTAGAATATGATTTTTCACATTTCTCTCGTTGTTTTAATTTGGTCGATCTTCTGCCCAACCCTAAATCCTCTGCGCAAACGATCTCCTGTACAATCATCATCTTTTATAACAAATTTCTTTAAAAAACAAGTGATAATTCCTGTCACTCTTTACAAGACGTGATAACAAAGGAGGATGTTAAGTACTTTTTATTTATATAGAATAAGATTAAGACCTATTTTTCCTTCAAAAAGTTCAACTACATTGGTAAAAATTCTCTACCGACTCTCGCGTCAAGACAAATCAAGCATGAAATAAGCCATCAGAGTGTATTCCTTACTATGAAGTCAAAGAATATTTAATGCCCAAAGCATCATATTCCTATTATTTCGACTTAGGGGCCAATTCAGTTTGCACGGGTCAAACTACTCGCTACTTAACTGAATCTGAGGGGTCTACTGCACAACTGTTTGTCTATCATGCAAATGTTCTTTCTGCAGTAGCTCGATTGGTGCCTGTGTTAATAGAAGCTATAAAGAATACTCTACTCAACTCCATTTCTAAGGATCCTCTCACAAGCACTTCCGGGTTCCATATCAATCTTCATAATACTCAACTATGAAATTGACATGAATGACATTTAATAACCGTTGGATCTATGAACAATTTAGAGGTAGACTAAATAAGATTTACCATATTGAGGCCACCCAATGTACATGTAACAGATGCATGTTTAATTTTATCACAATATGACCCCCAGATGAATTTGAACAGCTGTTGTGTTAAACTTCATATTATTTCTAGACTGGGGTTTGATAATGAAATAGATACATGGAATAATCACACTTTTTACAACTGTAATTCGTCCAATGGGAGACAGAATACGCCGTTTCCACTGCTGAATCATCGCAATGAATTTTGGAAGTTGTAATTTAAAATTTGTATCAATAACCTTATTTAGGTGACCAGATCCAATGAAAAATATATTGCTAGCAAAGAAAAAGTTGATGCCCTCAATCTAACTTCCATCTGCGAGAGCGGTTCACTCTACCTTCTATCTGGGATAGTGGAATACCTTCTATCTGGGATAGTGGAATACCTTCTATCTGGGATAGTGGAATACCTTCTATCTGGGATAGTGGAATACCTTCTATCTGGGATAGTGGAATACTTAAGCGGAAAATGTTTTGAGTCTATCCATATGAATTTTTTTTTCAAACCAGAATTTTTGGCATATAGTTCTAATGCAGTAACATCAAGGGCGGGACTAGAAGAACCGCCAAGGGCAAAAGGTGTACCCTCGGCAGATTGGGATACTTTGTGCTTCTTTTCATTAATAACAATATCTTTTATATCACCATTTATCATCATTGAATAAGAATGGCAAGAATTTCAAAGCAGAGTAGAAAGATGTATGGAGAAATAGGGTCTCTCTGGCGACACCCGTGTTGAACATGGAATTGCTCAGATAAAAAAAAAAAGCTTAGAAAGGTAGAGACTTTAAAAGATGTGTGTTAGGTTTTTATACAACTCCAAAAGTGTAGAACCTTGTAAACAAAAGTCTAAGAAATAGAATCGAAGGACCCACCCACCCCCTAATCAATAAGAACTAAAAATCCCAGTATATCATTTATTTCATTATAATACAGATAAATTTATCGTGTTGGTAGTAATATGATCGTGTAATTGTATTGTATTGCTTCTCCATGTAGAATGTTCTGTCAAAATATATCCCTAGGTTTTTCAATGTGTCTGCTTTGTAAATGATGTTACACCCAAGACAAGGCTGGCACTTTCCAGACGCTCTGCCTCGTGCTTAGGAGCAAAGATCAATTATGTCTTCTCTTGGTTGTTAGTTTAATTTTAGTAAGTTGATCTTAATCCATTCACTGATATCATTAAGGCAAACAGGATTTCACTCAAGTTGTAGTTTGGTTTGATGTCTAGGTAAAGTTGGGTATCATCTGCATGACCTGCTGATTAAGGCATATCTGGCGTATCGGTTTGGGACCAAGGACTGAACCTTGAGGGACACCAATGGTTTGTTGAACATCAGATAATAATGACCAAATAGCGATGCGCTGCATTCTACTGCTTAGATATGGTGTTATCCATGATGGTGTCAAGTCCTGTATGCTGAAAGACAATTCTATGTAAAAGAATTCATGATTGATCATATTAACAGCCGCCGAAAGATTCAACACTACTAAACCTGCATAGCTATTGTTGTCCAGAGATGTTGTCATGCTATTATGGACTTTCAATACAACTGTTTCCGTAGCGTGATAAGAAAGATAGGCCGACTGAAGGTTCTATTATAGATTGTTCTCCACGAGATGATTCTCTAAGCGATATCCCTCCCTGTTTAGTGGCCCATAAGCCTAAATTTTGCAGCCCTTCACCGGCAGTGGTGACGTCTCCATATGAGAGAAATATTCTCGAGAGGGACGTTAAACAACATTCAATCTAAGCGATTAACCACTACACGCTCAATCATCTTGCCAACGTTTACAAAGCGTTGATGAAAGTCACAAAAAACCTGTCATTACACCGCTTTAAGAAGAAAGTTGGTAGAGGGTCAAGATCGCATGAAAAATTCTCGAGAGAAACCAAGTTCTTAATGATTGATTGATTCTAAATTGTTTAACGTTCCTCTCGAGAATTTTTCATTCATATGGAGACGTCAACATTGCCGGTGAAGGGCTGCAAAATTCTGGTCTATGCTCGGTGTTTACGGTCTTTGAGAAGGGAGGGATCTTTATCGTGTCACACCTGCTGTGACACGGGACCTAGGTTTTTGCGGTCTCATCCGAAGGACCGCTTCATTAAGTCGCTTTTACGGTAAACGAGAGGTACTGAGGGCCTATTCTATACTGGATCCCCATGGGCAAACTATTAATGAAATAACAGATATGGTGTATAGTGTATGTCATAGTAACTTGTACTGAACTACAGAAAATTAAACAGAGATAATAACTATGTCCTAAGAAATTTCAAACCCATAATGGAAATTTTACATCGTAAAAATGAATTAATTACTATAGTATGTTTCGGACACGGTTATGTTAAGCCTCAAAAATAGATTGACAGATGTTAACAATTTGATTGATTGTATCTTTTAACGCACCACTCGAGAATTTTTCACTCATGTGGATACGTCGCCTATGTCGGTGAATGGCTTCAAATTTAGGCCTATGCTCGGCTCTTACGGCCATTGAGCAGTGGGGGTCCTTTAGCGTGCCACACCTACTGTGACACGGGGCATCCCTTTTAAAGGTCATCTCCGACGACTCGACACATTCACATCTGATGCCGAGCGTTTGGCGATTGAACTGTCACTACTTGTTTTAACGACCTACGTATGTCGCAGCCGGAATTCGAACCCTGACCTTCCGCATACGTGGCGAACACCGCGGCGTTCTTAACAATTTGAAGTTCAATGTTCACAGACATATATATAACATTTTATATATGACTGATGTTCTGTATGGTCATTCCGATTACAAGTTTTGAGACGATCCGGAGAAAGATATTCCGATCGTGTAGGATTTAATTTTAGAGTATGACCGGTAGGTGGCGTAAGTCTCGCTAAAGGGTGTATAAAGAAGCGAGGCGGTGGCTTCAACATCATTTTTGCACTTGACTCCAGAGTGAGAAGATCGGCAGTGCCGTAGATAAAAGGTAATATTCATATTGTTTATTTCTTTTGATTAAAATCAGACGTGACTGAACAAGTCTTTCCTGTTTTAATTAATCGTAATAATCAAAACTCGAGCTGTAAGAGCTGGGACTCAAAAGAGCCAATTGAGCCGCGCTGTAAGAGCCGGGAGCCAAAGTGAGCCGAGCTACCAGAGCCGGATTGAGCCAAGAGCCACGACAGTAAAGTCAAGAGCCAGGATTTGTACATAATTGATTAATAAAATTGTAAATACGTTACTTCAATCATTTATATGTATATATTGAACTGCTAGAATCCTCAGCAAGTTATCTGAGGGATCTCAACCACCGCATTTTGCGAATTAATAGGGATACACGCTACAGTTTCATCTCGTGCGGATCCGGATTAGAATAAGTCCACAGTACCCCTTGCTTGTCGTAAGACGCGACTAAAAGGTGCAGTCCTTCGGATGAGACCGCAAAAATCGAGCCTCTTTTGTCACAGCAGGTGTGGCACGATAAAGATCCCCTTCAAAGGCCATCAACGCCAAAGCATAGGTCAAAACATTGCAGCCCTACACCAGCAATGTTGACGTATGCATATTGTGTGATTTTTTGAGCGGGACGTTAAACATTAAACAACATACAACAAGTTTTATCTGGAACGCAATGCTTGAAATATCGCTGCCACACATATAGTCAATATTTATTATCTATTATTGAATTATGAAAGAATTGTTATATCGCTTTTCATATTGCTTATGTTTTATGCGGTTGAACATCAGTCGGTAGCAGCTGGAAGTTGTCTTGATATCTAAATTTATTTAACAGTGTGCAATTCTGGAATGTTATTTGCTTGTTGGAATTTAAGCTTATATGCCATGTTCTTGAACGCTAGTTAATGGGGGAAAAAATCTTGTTATGAGTTGTGCAGATGTGTTACGCCGACGACTAGCATAAGTCACGTGACTCGATCGAAAGAGAATACATGTATATAGTCTCGTGCAACCAGACGCTCGGCTGTCTCCGTAAACCTCTCGTCGAAGTTGCACAAGACTAAAGAGAATGAAGTTTGGATTTTTAAACTAATTCTCTCTTAAAAACGTGTTACCATCAAGAGCTCGCTAAAAATTAATTAATCTTTGGATGATTTAATTCTTTAATTTTTTTTCAATTTAAACAGTCAAATATGTTATTTTTCACATAAAATTATACATATTTCCATCGTTTATATACAAGCAATGACCCAAAAGTAATATAATTACGATATCACTACGTGTTAAAAACTGATGTTCATTTCCAGAAAATACTATACCCCGAGAAGGACCACTGGGCACATACTTTGCTATGAATTTGGTCCATACATGTATATATCCCTGACAAAATACAAGCAAATCTTGATAGAAATCTGTAGGGGTTTCCATTATTAAAATGTGGTATGGATATTTATCTTAAGGTGGGTCCTTAGTCCTGGATTTTTGGGGTTTAGGTAGCATTTTTTTGTTTGGAATCAATAGATTAACATTCAGAGTAATGAAAAAAGGCAAATTAGTTAAGGATTTCCATATTAATTTTCATTACAGTCACTACTGAAGTCATGTACCCCTATGTAGATTTTTATGAAATTCATTGGAAACAGTTATCTGTTGTTATTTTAAAATGAAAAAAAAAAAAAAATTTAAATTGCATTTATTTATCAGGAAACATGTCAATAACTAAAACACATGTCATTTTCAATATGTTCATCAAGTTTTAGTATAATAAGTGCAAAATTATTGAATTAGCCTTATTCTCCAAAATATTAAAAAACAAACTAATATGGACACAACTTCCTTATAGCATGGTTTACATATCATTTTTTCTGTTTATATTAGTAGATGTACATCTGTTATAGTTATTTATGAAAAAAATCCATACCTTTCCTTAATAATTTCAAATCTATAGCTTCCAGAGTATGCATACCCCCATAAAAAACCTAAGTCTGGCACCATACAGCTGAGCTATTCAAAACCACCGATGGATTAAAATTTTATGTAATTACATGAAAAGACACAGATAATAATTCCTTATCACCTTGGTAAAATGTTTGTGAAAAATATAGGAAATCTATTGCATAATGGACTTGATAAATGATTTAATGAAAACAGAGTTATTGTCCTTGGATTCAATATTTTGAAACACATTATTGACTATTCAAATATAACTAAGACTTTTGAAATATTTTATGGCTAACAAGATTTTTTACAATAACTATTGAAAAAGACTCCAACAAAATTTATGTTCCAGTCATTAAATTATTGACTTTGGAAAATCTTATGACGTCACAGGAGTGTGGAACTACGTTAATGACCATTTCTTGGCTTCTGCGCCCATTGTCGTCGCATTTCCTCTGTCATTAATCAGAATTTTCGGCCGTATATCTCTTGTTAGCCATACGATTCATATACTGAAATGTCTGAAACTGAATAATCATACTTTTACCAGAATGAATTTGGTTAAATTTTTAAAATTCACTTCATTTCATAGTCTTTAATTTGAAAAAAAAAAAAAAAAAGGGAATGAGGATAATACGAATAAAAGAGACTCTTAAATTTCGAGAATTTTTAGTGTTTGCTCGTTTTGGCTCACAATGATTTGATAAATCTGCAATGAAAACACTAAACTCCAATATTTAATTGCATTCATGCATAATAAAATCTTTCGGATGATTCTTAGATTAGCTCTGAATAGTTTATTTTAAAAAAAAAAGCCAACAACCATAAAATTGTAAAAAATGTGCAAATTTACAAGCTTTTGTTCTTAGTTGCAAGGATTTGTCTTTTAAAAATTAACTTGACTAACTTTAAACAGAATTAAAAAGTTTTACAGCTTATGTGTAGTGCATAGCATTTTCAATATAAAAAGAGATTGTAAGTCGATTTTCATATTTCGTTTAAAGTTGTATGATCCGATGTTCATGTATTCTTTTTGTACAGAATTACTTTAAAGCAGTTTAATCAGTTTTTGAATTTATTAATTTACCCTTAATATCATGCTTGAAAAACATGTGCATGTAAAAGACAACTGTTAGAAGATTATTTAAATGTAAACGGTGGATACGCATTGCCTGTTAGGTGTCAATAAATAGCCCCACGCGCGTCAGAGGAATACATTGTATATAACTCAGACTCATCCGTCTAACTTTAAGGCTGAACGAGCGGAAAACACCGAATTGATAAGAGGTATTTGATGTTTTTATTTCTCTTAACTTATAGCACGGTACTGCATAATTCGTCCTGAATCATATCACAATAATCCTCTGTTGACAATGTAAAACAGCCAAGAAATATATTTGTATATTCAAAGAGTCGTTTACAGCTCAATATAAGATTTTCTATAAATTCTGGTAATTTATTTTTATTCCACTTCACCGAATTATCATTGAATCATAAGAGGCATCAATAGTTTTTTCTTTCATTACCCAAATGTCTATCAGTGGTTATATATTAGGAATAGCGTTTCAAGCACTCTTTTCTATGGTGATTTATAAGCCATTATTCGTGACATCTAAATTTTCTTTGATTTAACCTTCCTATGAACCACAACAAATTCCAATTTTAGTGACTTCCTTTACGGATTCTTTATTACTTGTCACACCCTCCCGTGCTGTGATTTTTCTGCCTGACAATAAAGCATTTTGTCTCTGGCCTAATGGGAGAAAAATTCAATATTCCTACCATTTATTTGGGGACTACTGGTATGATTACAGAGCAACGAAGGTTTTGATATTGACTGCTCCTTACCATACATATTATTTGTAGTTTGTATTGAATTTCTAATTAGAAACTTATGAATAATATTTAATCAACCGATTCTGATTTTCATTCGCTCCCTTTAGACCTTTTTATTACAACAATAGCATATACCTTTCACACGATAGACAGTCTCTTTTTTACACAAGACGAAACCTGACGTAGGAAAGTGTGATTTGCGATTCTCTTTTACCGGTACTTTGATAATGGAGTAGACAAATCGAATGTACATAGTTGAAATAGTATATTCTGTGATGTAGTAACAATGTAGTTTCACCTATTCGAATAACATATTTATATTAATTAATGAATAGTTCTGGATATTTTATTGATAAAATTTAGAAATTCATTTCAAAATTAAGGATTATCTCCCTCATGCATAGCTCTTATTCGTAGATGAATTTGACTCCACTTTTTGGCACTCTGTTTTCCCCTAAAATAGCTCTTACAAGTTTATTGTTATTTCGGATTTCAAACATTTCGGTTGAGCATCACTGAAGAGACATTATTTGTCGAAATGCGCATCTGGTGCATCAAAATTGGTACCGTGTAAGTTTTACATTATGACCCCTGGGTCGAGGCTTCTGCTGGTGGACTGTTACTCCCCGAGGGTCTCTACAGCCCAGGAGCTAAGTACATGTACTTCGTTACCAGCTTGAAAATACGGATGTATATTTAATTGCTGTGATAAAATTTAGAAATTCATTTCAAAATTAAGGATTATCTCCCTAATGCATAGCTCTTATCCTTAGACGAATTTGACTCCACTTTTTTGGCACTCTGTTTTCCCCTAAAATAGCTCTTATAAGTTTGTTGTTATTTCGGATTTCAAACATTTCGGTTGAGCATCACTGAAGAGACATTATTTGTCGAAATGCGCATCTGGTGCATTAAAATTGGTACCGTATAAGTTTAACATGTTAAAGGCAAATTAACAATTCAACTTTTTGACAAATAGTCTATGGTGTTGACGTCTCTCAACTGATTCAATACTCACGAGCATGTTCAGCGTATGATCAGTTTTTAAATCTAGGTAGGCTACTGACAAATAAGGTTATGTTACAGGGGTTTTAACAGTCTCATTTAATGTAAGAATTTCACAAATTCTACGGTTCAAATTCTATGGTCGTTATAACGATC
Source organism: Ostrea edulis (assembly GCF_947568905.1). NCBI lineage: Eukaryota > Metazoa > Mollusca > Bivalvia > Ostreida > Ostreidae > Ostrea > Ostrea edulis. Next base: position 61,788,509 of record NC_079164.1, read on the forward strand.
TAATTTACAAATACAACCTGTCATTAGGTCGAATGGTGTGTGAAATGTTTCATACCAATTGTTAGGCTTTTCTTTACATACTGATTTTGACTACGGATTACTCCGTATACTTGATCAAGACATAGAGATCACGGCGGGTGTGATCGTGGTCAACAAAGGATGCTTACGCCTCTTCGGCACCTGATCCCACCTCCGATGTGTCCAGGGGTTCGTGTTCGCCCTACTCTTAATTTTGTGTTTATTATAGTGTATGAATCTGATGTTCGTTCATTATTTTCATATTTTCACAGATCAAGATACAGAGATCACGGCGGGTGTGACCGGTCATCAGGGAATGCTTACTACTCCTAGGCACCTGATCTCACCTCTGGTATGTCCAGGGGTCCGTGTTTATCCTACTCTTAATATTGTGTTCTTTATAGGAAGTATGAGATTGATCAATGTTCTTTATCCTGGCTTTTTCTAGATACATAAACATACCGATTGCATTAGCCTAGTGGTTAGGACATTTACGTCGCAACCAGAAGGATATTATTTGTCTGTTTTCCCATCATGCACGTTTTCAAGTGAGGACCTTCTTATTTTACAGAGTATTTGTATGGGTATGGAAGATGTACATATCGCTACATCTTCACAAGTCAAGGGTTATTGATTCGTTACCTCGCATTAACCCTTGACATCAGTCGCTATATAAAAGTTGGATCATTAGACCATTACGCAATCAACTATAAATAAAACATCCAATGAAATCACTGCATCTTGTTATGGTATACATGGATACAATTGAGGCGATCTCATACTAACACGCGCAATTGTAATATTTACACTACTAATTACGTTTATTGATAGTAGATCAAGTTTGGAAACCTTTTTGTTTAAGACAATATTACTTAAACGATTGAAATGGCCATAACTGTAGTTATCAATACCCGTGTTTTTATTTGAATCTCTCGCTTCGCGTTGTTAGAAATAGAACCGCATCCCCATTGGTTCCCACTCTTGTGGGAACCAATCAGAACGAACCCAACTTTTTGATAGTCATCAGTGTTTTATCCAGCATTTAGATGTTGCTACCCATTTTAAATTTATGGGGAATTTTTGAGAATGCAGTCATAAGGTTCCAGAGGTGGGGAACATCCATGGAATATAATATCCACAGATTATTACAGCCATATAAATTGATTGATTACTCATTTTATCTATATTGTAAGTCTGACAATTATAGAAAATGACTTGGAATATATAAAAATGATTTTTGTTGAAAATTCTTATGCAATTTTGTCAAGTTTCTAAAATGAAGGGGATTTTTTTTATCTGTGGAAGGGGAAATATCCATTTGTTGCCAAAGGGGAAAGGTACCTTATAATCCCTGGTCATGCATTGATATCAAAGGGTTATTGCGAGGTAACGAAATCAATAACCCTTGACTTGTGGAGATGATATGGCAAGGATTTTGATTTTCTTCAAATTTTGAGAAAATTATACAGGGGCGGATTCAGGAATTGTGGTTACGGGGGGGGGGGGGGGCAATTTATGAGGCAGTGGGTCCAGGGAAAGCCCTGGTGGGGGCCCAAGGGGCGGGGTGTTGCTAAAACGCGGAACGGAAAACTGAACGGAAGACGGTACGGAACGGAACAGAATTTAAGAATTAGAATGATTAATGTAGCTAAGATAACACCAAAAATCGGAAGAAAATTCTTTATTATGATTAAAATCTAAATTGTGGGAATTTGTTTACAAGCGGTAAAACAATTTTATCTTAAAATTCTGCATCATGAATTGATTTTAGCGAAGGTAAATGTCTGTATAAGAATTTACAAAGCATTTTACAAGAATTTGGAAATGTCGGCATTGACAGACGTGTTAGCGAGCAGCGACACCTATGGGTAGGGAATGGTAAAAACTCACGTACTTTACATGCCTCCCCCCCTTTCACATAAACGCATCCCATATCCTTTATACACACGTACCGGGCTCGTTCGCTTTAAAATTTGATGTGATACATAAATAATACATATATTATACCAGTTGTAGATCTAAATTACGAATAAAAGCAAGTTCGATTCAAGAAGGCTATGTTTGGGGGAAATTGTTGAAAAAATTACTTTAACTTTTACTATGTTGTTTTCGGTGTGTGTGGGTGGGGGTGGGGTGGGGGGCTTTTCTTCATTGGATATAAAATTTGAAAATTCAAGCTTTTCAGTATGATTATTTTTTTTTCTTTATTCATATTTTTCATTGCAAGTTAATGATTTTAAAATACACATGCATTAGTATGAAGTATATGAAACGTGGATTCCGATGATCTTCCCACTCTCTCTGTAATTTCTGCTTCCCTTGATCATGATAAACCTTTTATTTTGCAAAATGCTGACCTCCTCATAACATTATTGCATACAATGTTTTCCGTCTTCCGTTTCATTTTCCGTTCCGCGTTTTAGCAACACCCCAAGGGCGAAGCTCCTGGATTTTATAGGACTTGAAACATGTCTCCTATTTAGTCATTTGTATTATTTTCTATCATTTTTGATAAGATGAAATTAAGAAAATTACGCAGATTGTTAATTTGGGGAAATACTTTACACACAGAACTCTTGGTTTGTCTATCTACCTCTTGTCACAGTTTTAAGCTAAGACACTTTTTCATACAATGCAAAGAAAGTATGTCACAGCCTGATGGTGACTGATACTACTTGAAACAAATTTCTACAAATGATGGCTTAAAAACCACCCTTTGTAATCATTTTCGCGGGCGTATTACGTGCCGTTTGTGGTACTCTCGTTATAAATGCGGTACTCTCGTTATAAATGCTACATCAATAATCACAATAGATGAACAAGGTTGGCAACTTCGTCTGCCGTCATTTTGGGGGGAAATTCCAGCATAAAGCATGAAATTGTGCCTCTCTATTAGCTGATCTGTTTTTATATTCTTATAAGGCAGAATTTATTTAAAAGCTTCTATATGAGAAGAAATAAATCTCTTGCTGTGGCCGACAACTCGATACATTTAGATACACTGACGACATTGTGTCTATTAAAAATATTCATTTTCATCGATTCAATATATCCCTGTGAACTGGAAACAAAAGACACCACCACAGAGTCGTCCATAACTGCTTCAAATTTGGATATATCGTTTAAATTCAGCATTTCGCAAATTCTAACTTGATCTATGATCTAGTTTGCTCAATATAACCTATCATAGGGTCAAATGCTATTTGACGTCTTTCATACCGATTGCTTGGCCGTTCTTGCCACACTAATTTTGACTGCGGATTAATCCGTTTACCTGATCAAGACATACAGTATGATGCAATAAGTATTCGTACAAAATGGCGGCGTGTTTACATTCTCGCTTGCAGCCAATAGATTTAACGGAGTATGAAATAGTTTTTAAATAGCGTCGGGATTCCGTTAGTTATTTATAACATTGTTTAGTCATGTGGCATTCCATGTGTCACATGGTTTTGTTATCGTCTGCTATATTTCCGGAAATATACAAGTGAAAGCGAGATGGGTAGAAAGGGGAAAGAGTTATCAAGCGATGTAAAGAATGTTATATGGAATCTCTTAGACCAGGGAAATTCTATTCGGAAAGTGTCAGAGCTGTTAGGAATTCCTCATACGACGATTTCAAGTGTGAAAAAACGTATTGAACAGAGAGGTTCAGCGGAAAACACCAAACGAAGCGGCCGGCCTCCAGAAGTGACAGATCGCCATTATCGACGATTGGAAAGGTTGGTCAAAACGAACAGAAGGCAAAGTTTGCTAGACATTACGAACAAATTTAATGAAAATATGGATCAACCTGTTGCCAAACGTACCGTGCAGCTTCATCTCCATAAACATGGTTTCTCGAGGCTAGTGTCTAAGAAGAAAGTGGTTGTGAAGGAAGTTAACAGGAAAAAAAGATTGTCTTGGTGCAGGGAAAAGAGACGATTGACAGTAGAAAATTATTGGAACAGAGTTATTTTTTCGGACGAATCTAAAATCTTGATAGGACATGATTCCCGTGTGTATGTGTGGCGCAAAAAGGATGAGGGATGGCGGCCTGATTTAGTGACACCACGACAAAGTAAGCCATGTTATGAAGTGATGATTTGGGGGTGTGTGACATGGGAAGATGTGGGGACTATCACGTCTGTGAATGGCAATATAAACGCTGAGAAATATCAGGAGATCATTAATGAGAACTTGTGGCCAGTTATAGTCCGTCATTTCCCCGCTGAAAATTACATATTTCAGCAGGACAACGCTCCGGTACATCGGGCTAGAAGCACCCAGGAATTTCTTCACAGAAACAATGTTACCACCATGAGTTGGCCAGCATAGTCCAGATCTCAATATCATCGAGAATCTGTGGTTGCTACTAAAAAGAAAGCTTCAGACACGAGTTGGGAGGATCAGGAGTAGGGATGACCTCTTCCGAGAGATTCGGGACATCTGGACAGGGATCACGGTAGACTATGTTAGAAGCCTATGTCGATCGATTCCTCGAAGATTATTGAGTGTTATAAGATTGAAAGTACATTTGACAAAGTATTAGGTAAGTTTAGTTTGTTTTATTAATTTTAGAAACGGCATACCAACATTTTTATTCTGACCTAATTCCGTCGCGAATGTAAACACGCCACCATTTTGCCAGGGGATGCTTACTTCTCCTAGGCACCTAATTTCATCTCTGGTGTTCAAGGGCTGCGTTCAAAATCGTAGGGGCTGATTTGTGCTATTTTACAATGTGTTGTCTTTTCGTTATTTTGAGGCGAAAAATAGCTAATCATTTTGTCGTCTTTTCGTTATTTCGAGACGAAAAGTCGCTGATTATCGTTTTGTTGTCTTTTCGCCTCGAAATAACAAAATGATGATAAAGTGTAAAATGGCTGAAATCAGCCACCATACTTAGCCGCTACGATCTTGAACGCAACCCAAGGGTCCGTGTTTGCCTAACTCTTTATTTTGTATTGCTTGTGGGATTTATGAGATTGATCACTGTTCGTTATCTTTGCATTTCATTGTATGAACGCTTTATGACAAACGGAATGACTTCAGGTTCTCCATCGTCAACTTCCCATACATTGTCGGATACCCACTGGTGATCTCGGTTTTTACTCATCACCCGTGGGCAAACTCACATCAATATCGTCATAAAATATGCTAATTTGTTGATTATAGACAACCAATCAGATGGTTAAAACTCTTCAATTTTGAAAATATGTTTATTAGTTTGCTATTTGTGCTAAATATCTTGACACCCGTTAAAACGTGCAAATTTTGTTTGTAAACGATTAAAGACAAGTCGTACAGGTCACTTACATTAAATACCAGTCAGAAATTATGTGGGAGTACCTTTCTCAAACTGCAAAATGCACAGGTGAGTGGATTTATTTGCAATCAGTATGTTTACGGAAAAGTTTTTGTCATTGCCGAATATACATACGTAACATAAGCTTTGATTCGTTGATTTGCCATAGCGACTCTGTGCAGCAGCCAATCAAATGACTCGCGGATATTAATTACGATGCCTAAGCATCCCCTGTCTATAGGGTTGATGAGTTTGATCACTTTGTCTGTTTGTTATCTTCATTTTTTCACTCATCTACAGAGAAAATCGGTCACTTTAGATCAATGAATGATTTATAAATTTCATACATCTCTATATGGCGAGCAATGATTTCATAAATTGTTTACACTCCGTGACTCGAGAATTCTGATTTTCAACCAGAACGAACGGACGTTGTCAGTAGCGCAACCAACTATTTTTATTCTAGGCGAGGAACTGTAAAAAAAAAAAAAAAATTAAAATATATGAACAAAGACCAAAAAGGCTCTCTAGATATGGCTAAACCGTGTGTTATCTAATCATTCATCGCCGATATCACGATGCATAAGCTCTAAATCATCTAATGATCTAAAGTGACAGTTTCTTCCTGTAAGTAAGTGCTTTAATTCATGTTTCTGGGATTTCTCAGCGAAGTGTAGATTATATCAAAATGGCGGCAGACGAAGTTGCCAACCTTGTTCAGTGATATGAAATTTATAATAAAGCCGGTTTCTATGTGGGACTTCTTTATTCCGTTGCAATAAAAACACCTCTAAATTAAATATTTGATGAAAAATATACACTAAATTATGTGTGGTATATTTCTGCCATCACTTGTCAGATAATTATATCGACTTGTCAGTTTCAGGTAATTATGCTGACTTGTAAGTTGATTATGTCCATTTATAGAAAAATTTTAAAGATAAAAAGTAACCGTAAAAATATGTCCCGCCCAAAATGTGCAAGCCACTTAACATAATAACCTGACAAGTCGATAAAATGTTCTGACAAGTTGATCTTTTTGTCCGATAATTATATTGAATTTCCAGATAATTATGTCGACTTGTCAAACTGTGATGTTGACTAGTCAAATATTAGGACGGAAAGTAGATGTCAGTAAATGACATTAACATAACAGAATTAAAATATGATGAGTATTAAGGAGGATTTTTCCCGACATGTAATGACAGAAATACGCTACCATACTGAATTCTCATGGTATTGAACATTTAAAAAATACAGGGGGAGTCCTGTCCAAAAGGATTTAAAAAACGTGTGGTCACTGTACTCAATTCTGCATATATTACATAACTACAACACATGTTGAGGGCTCCCTCATCAGTACATATTCTAACATAGGGATGCAGAAGATAGTATGGTATCGGTACAATATAATGAAAAGTCGAAGATAACGAACAGTGATCAATCTCATAACTCCTATAAAGGCGAAGATAACGAACAGTGATCAATTTCATAACTCCTATAAAGGCGAAGATAACGAACAGTGATCAATCTCATAACTCCTATAAAGGCGAAGATAACGAACAGTGATCAATCTCATAACTCCTATAAAGGCGAAGCTAACAAACAGTGATCAATCTCATAGCTCCTATAAAGGTAAATATTACGAACAGTGATCAATCTCATAACTCCTATAAAGGTGAAGATAACGAACAGTGATAAATCTCATAACTCCTATAAAGGTGAAGATAACGACCAGTGATCAATCTCATAACTCCTATAAAGGTGAAGATAACGAACAGTGATCAATCTCATAACTCCTATAAAGGTGTAGCTGCAGAACTGTAGCTCTCTGAAAAAATATTTTGACATATCAGAGAGCTACAGAGCCACCCCTTATAAAAACCTTCGATTTACGGCGCACAAAAAGCTGCGCACGGTTGAGGCCTTATATCATTGTATTCTTGAGTTGCTGTCTCATAAATTTAATATAAAAAAATTCTTAACATATTTTCCTACTATACTTGTGTCTAAACATACCTTCAAATATTCACTAAAGCCCCATACGACCTCAAAACTCCCAGTTTTAAATGATTTCGTTTGTTGACGTAGCCATGTTAGGTAGCCGGTCAATTCGTACCCTGTTGCTGTTGGTATCTATTCATAAAATTCGTTATTTGCTATGTATTCGCTCCTCATTTATTATGAATACGAATAATTTATAGAAATTAAAGAAATAAAGTTTTTCTAGAGGTAAAATAAGCTCTTGATTCATAAAAATGCTACTAAAGTCCTTAACACTCGTGTGGCAGGGATGGAGACCGGACCAGACTAATGAAAGCCGCATTGCCGTGAGTTTAGCTATTTGAATAATTATTATTTAAAGGCACTGGGGTGATATATTATTTAAAATATTTAGCTAAAATATTTGAGGGGATATTAGTTCACATCTAGACGTTATTGTGCAAGTATGGAAATTAACCAGGATTCGAATTGACCGGCTACCTAACAACAAACGAAATCATTTAAAGCTGGGAGTTTTCAGGTCGTATGGGGCTTTAATGAATATTTGAAGGTATGTTTAGGCACAAGTATAGTAGGAAAATATGTTAAGAATTTTTTGATATTAAATTCATGAGACAGCAACTCAAGAATACAACGATATAAGGCCTCAACCGTGCGCAGCTTTTTGTGCGCCGTAAATCGAAGGTTTTTATAAGGGGTGGCTCTGTAGCTCTCTGTTATGTCAAAATATTTTTTCAGAGAGCTACAGTTCTGCAGCTAATAAAGGTGAAGATAACGAACAGTGATCAATCTCATAACTCCTATAAAGGTGAAGATAACGACCAGTGATCAATCTCATAACTCCTATAAAGGTGAAGATAACGAGCAGTGATCAATCTCATAACTCCTATAAAGGCGAATATAATGAACAGTGATCAATCTCATAACTCCTATAAAGGTGAAGATAACACGAACAGTGATCAATCTCATAACTCCTATAAAGGTGAAGATAACGAGCAGTGATCAATCTCATAACTCCTATAAAGGTGAAGATAACGAACAGTGATCAATCTCATAACTCCTATAAAGGTGAAAATAACGAGCAGTGATCAATCTCATAACTCCTATAAAGGCGAAGATAATGAACAGTGATCAATCTCATAACTCCTATAAAGGTGAAGATAATGAACAGTGATCAATCTCATAACTCGTATAAAGGCGAAGATAATGAACAGTGATCAATCTCATAACTCCTATAAAGGCGAAGATAATGAACAGTGATCAATCTCATAACTCCTATAAAGGTGAAGATAACGAACAGTGATCAATCTCATAATTCCTATAATGTAATGTTCCTGCAAAAGAACACGATCTTAGAAATGTGTACGATACAACAGATTATCTTCATAACGCGTATCTTTAAGTATTGGCTTCATATAGAAATAGCAGCACTTATAAAGTGATCTCCAACCAACCATTTTTACACTTTATATTTACACTAATTAAGTGAAACATAACTTACCAAAACTATGGGCTTTAGGCCTTATGATGGTTTACGACTTTACGAGAAACGTGGTGTGCTGATTGCTTTCATAGAATTGAACATGCAAATGGTTAGCTATAAGAAACCTGGCTAGAAATACTAAATGAATCTCCATAATAGATGCCATACAATGACTTAAAAGTCAAACATACCCAAATGCTTAATATACAAAATCCAAACAAGCACTACATCGTCATATGCTGACATCCTTTCAAAACATGAATGAAAATATACATATCAGTAATATTTGTATATTTTACTCCTTTTGAATCTACTCGCCTGGCTGGGTGGCTCTGTCGTCTAACACGCCGACTGCTGATCTCGGGTTCGAGACCAGAAGGGGTTTTAAACCTTTTCTCAGATTGTTTTGAACTAAAACTACATTTTTAACTAAATATTGTAAATCAGTTTCAAAATATTATTGTAAATACTCTCCACTTTTCATCCATGTAAGATTTTTCTGGTGTGTTATTCCTCGTTAATTAAAGAAATTAATTCAACACAGACACACACTTTTAGTAGCTTTTTAATTAAATATAGTTGTAAAACTTTTATTAATGCATTTACTTTGTAGAATTATACATGAAGAAAAATAAAATTAGAAATCAAAAGTTATGTACAGGAAATTTCTGCTTTGCTACAGCCTCCTTACATCTATGAAATTATTTAAAACTCGAGTTCACAACCATATCAACCAGGGTAGGGAGAGCACTTTTCAGAATTTCGGAACAGATCGAGTTTGTAAGAAATTCCGTATTTTCGCCCAAATCATGAACTTCTCTTTAACTCATTACATATGATTCATGTCACTTGGGTTTCGCCTTAACCCTTGACGATATGTGCAACACAACTTCCTCATTGTCTTCTGCTTGATGGTTTCTCCGTATCGGTACATGTTTTTCTTCAGAATTTTCCTCTGGATGCACTGGGTCTTGTGATGTTGAATCATCGCGCCCAACATCAACCAAGCAAACTTCATCTTCCCACTCACTGCTCTGTTGCTCCATCTCATCTCCCTTCATTCCCACTCACTGCTCTGCTGCTCCATCTCATCTCCCTTCATTCCCACTTACTGCTCTGTTGCTCCATCTCATCTCCCTTCATTCCCACTCACTGCTCTGCTGCTCCATCTCACACTCACTGCTCTGCTGCTCCATCTCATCTCCCTTCATTCCCACTCACTGCTCTGCTGCTCCATCTCATCTCCCTTCATTCCCACTTTCTTGCTACTTTTCCTTGGTTTTCTCCTTCACCTTTAGTCTGACTCCTGTAAATGGTTCTTTCCGTGTTCCTGTAGGAATGATTAAATTCCTGTGGACAGTATTCTCATTCCCTTCATCATCTGAAATAACAAAAACAGGGATATCTAAATTAGGTTGAGATTCTTCAAACTTTTTTGGTATTTTCTGTTTTCCCTCAAAAGTTAAAATTTTAATTAAAACATGATATCGGACACTTCATTTCTTTGTCTTTGCTTTCTGGTTAAGCCGAGTTGTTTGTTTGGCGTTGGATTTCATTGCTGCTTTATCTACAATGTCAATTTTATTTTCTCCATCCTGTTTTTCAAGTCTGCAATAGTCATTTGCCTTTTTAGTGTTCTCTAACCAAATCTACAGGTAATCTAGGTTTCCTTGCAATTCAAACGGCGAGTATCCCGCACTTTCATATTTTTACACTGTACGCATGAAGTTCCTACCGTGCCTAATAACGTTCTATTCAATCTCTCTGTCATTCCGTTTGACATTGGATGATATGGCGTCGTCCTCTATTTCTCCATTTTTTGTTTTGTTATTTCATAAGATACTTTCAAACTGAGCTCCCTGATCGCTATGCAATTTGGCAGGTATGCCATATTGGGCCATTAAATTGTTATACAAAGCTTCTGTTGTTGTTTTTGCAGATTGGTTCGTGGTTGAAATGGCTAATGAATAGCCAATATAATGATATTTAATAACTAAGATGTTGCAGATCCCTTCTTTACGTGACTCTAATGATGTATAATCTAAACAAACTAAATTTTGTGGGTAAGACGATGTTATACTCACCAATAGCGCTCTGTGACATGTAGCCCTGCTGTAAAATGTCTGAAATATTGCCAAAACGGCGCAAAACCGTAATTAATCAATCAATCTGACATGTAGACTTCCTTCGCAAATATCTGTCACAATTTTTAACCCACTTCTTTGTTTCAGAACTCATTCCAGTCCAAAAGAATACTTCTCGTAAAAATCCATTTCTTTGATCTTTCCCAGGATGGCCCATGTTGTTATGGAGTCCTGTCAGTCCTGTCTCGGAACACTAATTGGTTGACGTTGTTTTCCTGAAGATTGATTTCTTCTATATAGAACACCTCTAATTAGTTTCAAGTTGTCAAAATTTCTCATCATTGTTGTGAGGTACTTTGATTTGGGGATTCTAATTTTATGTGCCAAAGTTTTTCTCTAAACTGCTTCTATCCAAAATTTCAGCATAGGATCACCATGATGCAGTTTACTTATTTCTCTCAAATCAATTCGGGCTAATGGTTGTCCTGAGAAATCTGTAATTTAAAACTACATTTATGCTGTTTCTACCATGTTCATAATGTGAGTACCCACTTGCGTTTTTCTGTAAACTGCCTGACAAGACACCACATTTTTCTTTTCTGGTTTGTAAAAATTCAAATTAAATGCAGGTAAAGCTGAAACCCATGTCTGTCCCGTTGTATCAATCTTGGCTGTTGTTAAGATGTAAGTAAGGGGGTTATTGTTCGTTTTCATTGTAAATCTGTGTCTATATAAGTACATGTAGTCGAAAACATTTCTGTGAACGCCCATTTTAAGCGTATGATTTCTTTGCTGGAAAATTCTCCTCTGGTTTTGGTTTTCTTAATCTACATGTAAATGTCGTGCTTGGATAACTTATCACACTGAGTTGCCCTTCTTGTTTCTGGCAAAGGCGGCCCCCAGACCATCTGTACTAGCATTTATCTGAAGTTCAAACTCTTTGTCGTAATCTACATAAGCAAGAATACGCCTAATTCGAGATTAGAGCTCTTCTGTGTAGGTGATGCGTTTAGTGGAACTTTGAATGCCTAAGTGGGACAGAGTGGACTACAGTCAGTGAGGTAGACGATAAAATGTATTAAAAGAAGCTTCTGTGTAAATATGTAAATGTCGGAAATATAAAATACTATCGAAAGAAATATTTGACTAAAGTGGAAACTTTTTTAAAAAGTCATATTTGCAAGTAATATCCTGGATATGATACGTACGACCAACGAAATAACGTGATATAATGAGAATTCCGTGTATTTGATTACTCCTTGAATACTTATCATTTACTTAGTTTGTGTATCAGTCGAATTTGGGAGATGAAACTGCGTATAAGAAACTTGATGAGCAGATTCACTAATACAATGATGAATATTTGTCCCACTCCCGCATGTAAACAAATTGTTTCGCGGCCTATTACGTGCTAGAGTTCTCCAAAGGGAAATAACGCGAACGTATCTCGAAACCGGCGTATTGTTGCATGCATCATATAATACTTCAGCTTGTTGAAAGCAATGCCATACTCATCGGTCCATTTCCAATTCAAACCCCCTTTTCCTTTGGTTCTGTGGTGACATTACATCCTGAAGTGGTTTAACTATCCTGCTGAAGTCCTTGATAAACATTAAGTAAACACCCGAAAATCCCACAAATTGACTTCATCTGCGTACGTTAGAACTGGTCATCCCTGTACCTTCCTTGCTTTTCCCGGATCTGTTGATATTCCCTCAGCTGACACAAGGAATTCTACATGCTTTGCTTGGATCAACTTTCAGATTGCATTTCTTTAATCTATTGAAAACAATGTACAGACGCTCCAGATTCTCCTAATATGATCAAATCATCCAAATATATAAAGCAGATTTTAATATCGAGATCTCAAGACACTCTTTCATAAGACGCAACCGCCGCAGTGGTCTAGAGGTTAAAGCGTTCGCCCCGCATGCGGAAGCCGGAGCTCGAATTCCGGCCGCGACAAACCAAAGTCGTTCAAACAGGTAGTGACAGTTCCATTGCCATACGCTCGGCAACAGGTGTGAATGTCACGAGTCCTTGGAAATTACCTTAAAAATTGATGTCCCGTATCACAGTAGGTGCGGCACACTAAAGAACCCTCACTGCTCAATGGCCGTAAGTGCCGAGCAAAGGCCTAAATTTTAAGCCCTTCACCGGTCTTGTTGACGCCTCCATACGAGTGAAAAATTCTCGAGAGAGACGTTAAACAAGATACAATCAATCAATCAATCCATAAGACGCTGGTAAGTTGCTGTACTGTTTTAAAAAGACCAAAAGGTATTCGATTAATTTTTTTTAAATTCCAATGGTCCAACAGTGAATGTTGTCTGGTGTTTGTGTGATCCTTCAATTTCTACTTGGTGGTACCCGGACTTAACATCCAACAACAAATGGTCGATTATGAAAGTGTATCCAACATGTCCGCAATCCTGGGTAATGCATAATATGCAGAAGAATCCCCGATGGGTTTTTTTGTTCAGCATCCTGATGCTCACAACTAGTACCACCATGGACAGAAAGGGTGAATTTGACTTCCTAATGATTCCTGCAGACAATAGCTGTTCAATTTGAAATCTGACGTCACCTATCATGGCTGGTGGGATACTTCTGTATCTTTATTTGAAAGGAATTTCTTCTGATGAATTGATCAGGTGTTTCCCTTCAGTGACGTGTCCAATATCTGTATCTCCTGTCAAAAATATATCCATATAAAATACACACTGGCACCATATCCAAATCCTTTGGTAGAGTCAATTACTCTGAATAATTAATCATAACCATTTTCCAAATGTTGTACCATGCTCCTTCCAATTTGGTTCCATCTAAAACAATGCAAACATTGATGTTAGGCTCATCAATGACCTGAAAGTTTCCGCAAATCTGAGAGAGAGAGAGAGAGAGAGAGAGAGAGAGAGAGAGAGAGAGAGAGAGAGAGAGAGAGAGAGAGAAATCAAAGTACTGAAACTAGGTGACGACATGGAATATACCGTTTATCTACCCTGTTTAATTCGTATACTGCTGGGGAAGAATTTGTGTCTTGAATGTGATAAACAGAAAGCAGATCAAAATCTAAGGTTTAAAATCCACATACTTACATTACAACAGCATAATAGTCTGGATTAGCATTTATCTTCACCGCAACATGCTTGAGCATCAAATACATAGAATTTCAAATCGACGATAAATATAGCAACTGAATTGCCCTTGCCATGTAAAAAGTGCATCAAATCCTTTTGATTGATTTGCAAAACAGACGTATTAGGCAAAAGCAAAGAATAAGGAAAGAATAGCATTGTCTTGAAAACCATCTCACCTTAGTAAACATTCGGTATTGATGCACGTGTTAATAAATCTGGAAGGTAGAAATTATTAGGCAGATTATGTAGATGAAGATATGAATGATTTTATGAAACACAACAAATCGCCTTCTTGGGGCAAAGGAAAAAAGAATCTCCTTGAGTCCATGCTCCTAGTGATTTTTCATTTACCTCTTTATGAATAAGTGAACTGGCTACACATTGTCTGCCTCTGCGTCCTACAGAAGAAAATATTGAGTCATAGGTGAATGTTATCATTTTCACATTTTTTAACAGAAATTTCTTCTTTTTTCTTAGATATTTAATGTCTTTTGGTCTGATTATATTTCGTATTATCAAGTTTTCATTTCATGCCATTCAGTCTTCGTCTTTATTTTAAACACTTAAATACCATCTGAATTTCCATAGCAAAAGGAAAATTCACAAATATCTCTTAAAGGAACATGACAATCTTTAATTTGGGTATATAAATTTTGAGTTATAAGATTGATCACTGCTCCTTATCTTCACCTTTCATGGAACAATATATTGCCCTACTTTTGCTCCTCGCGAAAATATTAACAGCTGTGAAGGAGAAATTTCAAACTTATTGTGCCACTACATATGTCAGAAGTGGTGTAAATCAAATGTGGATTCTAAAACATTCTAAAGAACTTAGTAAATTTGAAATCGCAAAACTTTTTTCAAATCAATAACATCAAAATGTATGACTTTTAACACTTTACACGACCATTCCTCACGATGAATCAAAGACTAGACTTTTTGACATCATAGACAGTTGCTTCTTCAACAAAAATGGAAAACGGAAATATTCATATCTAGTGACCAGTCATCCAAAAAAATACTTTTTTAAATCACAGCTCTGATTCCACGCACAAGTATTCTGAAGTTGGAATAAAGAATATGCTGGAGTTCCTCAATGAAAATATATTCGTGGTATTTGGTGATCAGGTCTTCCAACAGTCTGTTGGAATGGCCATGGGCACGAATTGCGCTCCTTTGTTAGCTGACCTGTTTTTGTATTCTTGTGAAGCAGATTTCATTCAATAACTTCTACGTGAGAAGAAAAAATCTCTTGCTGTGGCCTTCAATTCGACATTTAAATATATCGACGACGTGTTATGTATTGGCAATATTAATTTTCATTTATATGTCGATTCGATATATCCCTGTGAACTCAAAATAAAAAACACCACAGAGTCGTCCACGTCTGCTTCATATTTAGATATTTTATTGAAAATACATGTAGATATTAACGGCAAACTAATAAATCAAGTTTATGAAAGGTGAAGATAACGAACAGTGATCAAACTCATAACTCCTACAAGCAATACAAAATAGATAAATGGACAAACACGGACCCCTGGACACACCAGAGGTGGGATCAGGTGCCTAGTAGGAGTGATCATTCCCTGTCGACCGGTCGCACCCGCTGTTTATGATAAACGGGATGATCTCAGCTTCTCCATCGTCAACTTACTATATTTATGTAGTATTCCATTATCACCTGCATATGGTGTTTATATATCTGATTCGATACACAAGAACTAGTTCTGTGTATGGTCAATTTTTAAATCGAGGCAGGCTACTGGCAAACAAGTTGATGGTGCAAGGGTTTAAACTGTCTCGTTTAAAGTTAGCATTTCGCAAATTCTATGGTCGTTATAACGATCTAGTTTGCAAACACAAACTATCATTGGGTCAAATGCTGTCTGACGTGTTTCATACCAAATGTTAGGTCGTTCTTGTCACACTGGTTTTGACTGCGGATAACTCCGTTTACCTGATCAAGATATTATAAGAGTTACGAAATTGATCAATGTTTGTTATCTTCACCTTTCATAAGCAATACAGAATAGAGAGTTGTGCAAACACGGATCCCTTGATATACCAGAGGTGGGATCAGGTGTCTAGGAGGAGTAAGCATTCTATGTTGACCGGTCTCACCCGCCATGAGCCCTATATCTTGATCTTGCAAACGGAGTTATACTTAGTGAAAATCCATAATTCCCTTATACGTTACATATCTACCAAAATTTTAATGTACACTTGTATTAGGAATATTGCATTTTTTGGTGTGATTCATTTTTAACAGAAGCGCGGGGTGTTTCTTCCCAGAATCCTCTTTGCGATCAACATTAAACAAATACATGTGTGATTACTAGTAATTATGGACAAATACCTTCACTGCGTACATAATGTAACTGATTTTCATGAATATGTAGAATAACCCATAAAACAATGCAATCTAAATAAAATTAGATTAGATTGAAAACAATGCTGTTAAATTGAGTTTTTCTCTCGTGTTTTAAAACATCTATTTTTGAAGAAAAAAAGTTACATTTCCCACCTTACATGATCTCTATCTTTATAGCGCATGAATGAAAGTAAACAAACCGGAAATGATTTTAAAAAACCGGATGTGATCCACAATACACTAAAAAGGTGGTCTAAATACCACCCTTGATGTCATACTCGATTCGTATCGTAGATCGATCTGTTTACTCAGAGTACAGACTTTCCGTTAATACCAAACAAACAATATTAATTAATTCAATTTAAAAAATGTAATCTTCTTGGTATTGGTGTTGGCTGTGGATTCGGAATACCCTAAATGATTACTTAGATTATGTAATAAACAGTATAACGATTAATATATAAGGGATTTGATAAATCGGCAATTAAGAATAGGTGTGGCTTCGGCTATTCCAAGAAAAACATGAATAAAAGGTGTGTACAAGAATGAATTTTAAGTGAATAAATCTATAATTTGCTATGTGATGACGTGTGTGTTTTTGAGGATTAACCCAATCATTGAATCGTAACAAATCTCAATGCGCAATCTGCATTTCAAGAGGCAAGTGTGATTTCTAGTAACACACTACAGTGTGTATAACAGAGGGAAGCATGTAAAAAGGGTATTCTCTTTAACTTGTGGATAAATGACTTTTTACATAAGAAAAAACTGTACAGACGGAGAAGTCAACAAAGAGACTGGCTTAGATACATGAGGGTCTAATGGAACTCTTGGTAAGTAGCATTACATCGGTATTAATGTCTTCACTTCGAACTTGTGCAGTCAGTTGAAACACCACTTCTGACAACCTGATCTTCTTCAAATCGATAAACTATGCAGTTAAAGAAAATTATTGTTAAAATTCGTAGTCAAATAATTGTCAGACTTTTAGTTATTTGCTATAATAGGACAGAATTTGTAATAGTGGAGAATCCATGTGCGCTTAAAGCTTGTTTGGTAAATAAGATTGAACCATCTGCATCCTCGTAACAAGGACCAGCTGCAATCTTTACTGTCCTTCATCATTAATCATTATTCCAAGGAATTACCAATATATATGACGTATTTCTAATGAACCGATTATTTTGTAATAGGATTGTGTCGATGACAAGCTACGGTAAGATTCTTTGCTTTCGAATCTAGTAAAGAAAACACTTATGCTTACTATAAATTGCTTTTTAAGTCTTTAAAACATGAATTCACAACCAAGCATAGAAACAGTTCTTGGTGAAATCATTGTGGCGCAAGATACGGAGTAAAGGAGAGGAATTTAAAATTAATTTTCCTTTACTCATTGGAGAGCCGATGTGATATCGTTATTGGCGTCCTTGCGCAACAAGTGATTTTTTTTAATGATTTAAATGATGTACATGTATCTAGGGATGCACACAGCCAGCCAAGAATCGGAAGACCTATCCCAGCAAGGATTTCAACCGAAGTAATGCCAGCCTTTAAATTAAATAAAACTGGTTGCACGTGAAAGCTATGTCAACGTTGAAGTTTCGACGTTGTTTCAAATCATCATTGAATGAAAGAATGGAACCACGGAGTAGTATTTATGATTGACTAAGTAGATTATACAGAAATTATCCTATACTTCTATTTTCTTCAAGTCTTCATCATACAAACCGGATACTTATTCCTTGTGTACCGCACTGAGTGCATATAAGTATTTCCAATTTCGTGCATTCAAAAATGTATTCCTTAGATACATGATACATTCTGGTTTGAAAACCATGCATAATGATCTTGCAAGCGAACCACTTTGATGAGATTATTACTAAAATAATATCTGGGAAAATGAGAGCGACTGAACTCTACGACTTAAGATGAAGAAATCCACAATTTCAACATTGATCAGATTTCTTGAATTAAAATGAAATATAATGGAGACCTAGCAAGGAAAATGTCATATATATACTGATAATGCTCTAACAGAATACTCACTGCTGTCTGTGTTGGATCAAATCAATGAAATCATAGCGATTGTCTACTCATAACCTGTCAGATGGTTTTCATATCAAAACTTATTTTCTTCTATAAGTATGTTTAAAACTTCTATGTTTCGTTTAGATAGATAGATAATAGATAGATAGATAATAGATAGATAGATAGATAGATAAATAGATAGATAGATAGACGATATATATATATAGAGAGAGAGAGAGAGAGAGAGAGAGAGAGAGAGAGAGAGAGAGAGAGAGAGGTACATGTAGATAGATAGAGATCATAGGCACTATGATCGTGACAAAGGCTTTCTTATGAAATTAATTTTACAGCATACTAGTATATATTAAGCAAAATAGATTACAGAAAACTAAAACTTCACATCACGGAATGGAAAAAATGTCACGATCATGTTCGAATTTCCTCTATAGTTAAATAGTCTTTATGTATATTATCCATGATTCGAGTGCCTATGAGAGAGATAACTGATGAATGATGAGCAAAACCACCATTTTTATCACCCAGTACAACAGTGCATTATTCTTGTTACCAATGTAGTTTATTTATACTTGTCGTTTTTCGTGGTGTGTGTTATTTGTTTATGTAATGTATGTCTCTTGATAAAGACGCGGGTTGCGTCGAAAATTTAAGTTTCAAATAACCAACAGTGTCGTGACCTTTTCAGTGCTTTTACACACACACACACACACACACACATACACACATTTACCTGTTTGATCACGACTACATTTCCACAACACTATAGTCATATCTTATTTCTAACTTAAAACGTGTTTACAAGATTACGTTTTAATTTACAGGACTGCGTGCCAATCCCATTTTCCTATGCTTTGTACGCACCCTTATATATTTATCTTTTCCACAAAGAAGATGCTTGTTGTTGAGTTACATTGTGTTAGACTTGATCTTTTTGCACTTAGAAAGTATTTTGATATATTCGCATAAACTACATCTGTCTGTCAACACAAATTAATCATTACATCTTTTATGCACATTCGAGTCTTCTAACAATATGATATGAACAAGTTTGATACTGACAAAATAGAAATCTATTAAAGGTGTTTGCACTTAAAGTATGCTATAATTCATCAAATAGAAGTTAAGGAAGTTTGCTCCTCGCATTTGAACACAATCGTGATGTTATAACTATGTAGTCACTAATTCATAAATTATACATTTCGACCAATACAACCTGTATTGATCTTGCTGATCTTGGTCATAGGTTCCTGAGCGATTGTGTTTTTAAAAAAGCTAGATTTAGCTAGAACTCGTGTATTCCTGAGCGATTGTGTTTAAAAACTAGATTTAGCTAGAACTCGTGTATTCCTGAGCGGTTGTGTTTAAAAGCTAGATTTAGCTAGAACTCGTGAATTGATGGGCGATAGTGTTTAAAAGCTAGATTTAGCTAGAACTCGTGTATTGATGGGCGATTGTGTTTAAAAGCTAGATTTAGCTAGAACTCGTGAATTGATGGGCGATTGTGTTTAAAAGCTAGATTTAGCTAGAACTCGTGAATTGATGGGCGATTGTGTTTAAAAGCTAGATTTAGCTAGAACTCGTGTATTCCTGAGCGGTTGTGTTTAAAAGCTAGATTTAGCTAGAACTCGTGTATTGATGGGCGATTGTGTTTAAAAGCTAGATTTAGCTAGAACTCGTGTATTCCTGAGCGGTTGTGTTTAAAAGCTAGATTTAGCTAGAACTCGTGTATTGATGGGCGATTGTGTTTAAAAGCTAGATTTAGCTAGAACTCGTGTATTCATGGCTTCTTCTAACTCTGACGCTTCTAGTTTAGCTGATTTAAATTCTTCATTTAGCTTATTTAAATGTTATGGAAATTTGATTGGGTTTTCATATAAATTGTAACGGTTAAACCCGTATACAGTATCATTATTAATCTTTTTCCGAAATGGAATGCTACAATTTTCATAATCGGCAACAAAAATTTCATAATCAGCAACAAAAAATTTCATAAACCGCAACAAAAAAATTCATAATCAGCAACAACAACAAAGAGTTTTCAAAACATCTCCTGTAAGGATTGCAAAGAAATTTATTTTATCTGGTATATGTGCGAGAGTAAATATGTATTACTCTCTCGGTAAATTTAGTATAAATCAAAATCGCTATTGGATATCAATTTTGCGTTCATCAGACTGCCACAGAGACGTTTAAAGCCTTTGAATTACTTCTCAAACGCTGGAGATTGTAGTAATATTCAATAAACTTTACTTTTATCATGATTGCAGCTGTCAAAGACCCTCAATTCAATGAGATTAATGGAACCCGGCATCAACAGTCACTTTTGTGCGCATGGCGGAAGTATACAATAACTTTTATTTGATTTATCAATTTATTTTAATCCATGTTCAGGGTTCGGTAACATATATACATATTTGTCGTTTTGTATTTTATACATTATTTTTATGAGATATCCGGATCATCTTCGCTGCCTTGGTTCTAATGTGACATGACTGATAAATTCGTGTTTTATCCGATTACTTCTTTGTATGAGACCTATTAACCGGAACAACTTTCGATCTTCGTCATAAATTTTTGGTTTTGCATGGTTCTATCGTAGACAGCCTCTTAAACAATTATTGGAATGGATATTTTAAAACCCGATATAGACTAACATCCTGTGGCATTTTAGAAGGAAATCCTGGGTTTTTTTCATATTGATTTGTAAATCTTTAATCTTACTTTTATGTCGAAGCTAATTGACAGTATTGCTTCACAGTTTTAGAATTCATATTACAGAAACTTTTTCTGTGGAATGGTACACTGTATGCTTTGAACTTTAAATTTTAAAAAGGGGTATGGACACTATTGAGCTGAAAATTTTCAAATTCATTCTTAATGTTTAGTATGCTTGACTAAGATATTTCTAATGCTCAGCAAAAATTTGAATATCAGTTGTCGAGGTACATAGGAGATACAAAGCTCACAATTCTTTATTATGTAAACAAGGCTCGTGCCTTGTAATTGCTTGCATAGTTTGATATACTAGTCAAAGTTTCATTTAAATTTTAAAATTTTCAAATTAAATCTGAACACAATTAAATAGTTTCTAGTGTTTGGCACATCTTATTTTGAACATACTATTATCTATTAGGCAATCTATGTGTAAACATAAACATGACCGGAGCCTTGTTTACATAACAAAGAATTGTAAGCGTGGTATATCACTTGTAACTCAACTGATGTTTAAATTTTGGTTGGCCATTAGAAATACTCTAGTTAAGCATTAAAACATTGAAAATGGAAATATAAAATTTGAAAATTTTCAGTTCAAATCGTCCCTTTAAAGGTTTCCCTTGGAGCGAAAACTGAACATCTATTCTGCTTTCTTGATTTCATTGCATTTTGCAGACTATAGTTAGGAGGGTGGGCAGAGTTTATAGTCCTCCGCCGCTTTACGGTTTAACTAAAAATCTCACTTCATTCACACCTGAAACTGTATCTTTTCTTTTCATAAAGCGAGATTTTCTGTTGTTGAAAATTTAACTATACGACAGATATAATTCAAATCTGGAAGAATTCGACATGTATTATATTCAATGTATCAAATAAAAGAAATTTCCCAATAAAACGTACGGCTGTATGAAGGCTGAAGCCTTAAGACTGTTACGACGAGCCCTTGACAATGGTATCCAGAGCGGACGTTGGTGCTATTACCCAGGCTTGGTTTAATGGTATATATGAAGAAACTATTGATGATTCCACACACGGGGAAGCAGGATTGAGTCAGCGGTTCCATCTTAAACTCCCGACTCGTAGAGGACACGAGAAAGAGTCATTAGAAAGATGTCAGGAATCCGTTTTTCTGGAGATTACTAATGCTGTCCAGATTATATTGCCTTACTGATTTTTTTGTGATGGGATTGTTCTGT
The DNA here is from genome assembly GCF_947568905.1 of Ostrea edulis. Taxonomy (NCBI): domain Eukaryota; kingdom Metazoa; phylum Mollusca; class Bivalvia; order Ostreida; family Ostreidae; genus Ostrea; species Ostrea edulis. Next base: position 61,810,859 of record NC_079164.1, read on the forward strand.
TACTAACGAGAGAAATGGTAAGATATTACCATTTGTAGGTGTTATTGGCTAGGTGGTTTTTTTTTTTGTTTTTTGGTTTGTTTGTTTGATAAACAATATTCAGAGTTACGAGATATTTTTTAAATCACAATTCATTAGATTGTATTGGTTTCTGGTATTGTGAGCCCTTTGACTTTTTTTTAATCATTTACATGTATAGTTCATAATTTATCTTTAACAAAACATGTATAGTTCATAATTTATCTTTAACAAAACATGTATATTGTTGGATTTTTAAAGAAAATGTGGATTCACTGTGTATTTAGGCTTTCTTTTTTTTTTTTTTTTTTTTTTACGTCCACTAGTCAATCCAAAATTATATTGTGTCGTGACCGCTCATATTCTAGTCAAGGAATGGAATTCAGCAACAAAAATTGTATTGCATTTTATGAGGAATCTCTAGTTTAAGCAATTAACAGGTTGGCAAACTTACTTAGGATCGCAACTCTCGTGTGATAAATATCACTTAAAGTTCCTTGATAAAACACGTTTTTCATAACAGAGAGGAAGTGTATATTCTTTACATTCGAAAGTTTTATTACACCTTTGGATGACATTCAAAGAAGACTTGCATGTTCAATGTTAAAGGATCACTGGTATACTAATGTCAAAAACTCATCTGAGCTACATCCCGTCTCTACGTAAAATTTAGTGTACAGATAGGTCAATATATACCTATGCTAATTTGAAATGTTCCCCTTTGAATGGCCAGTCTTGGTGTTTAGTGTTTACAAACTTTTTATTTCTCTCTCATTTCAGCTTTGATTTCAATATAATTCAATCTTTCTTGTAACACGCAATTTGATTGGTTCATTAGACTGTATCAACATTAACAAAGTTGCCGTTTAGTGTCCTAGGAATGACGTCACATTACGTTTGGCTGTTCAGTTTCCATTTTGTTGCTACAGCAATATTGCTTTGCGTCATATAAAATTCATATTTTCTTTAAAATTATTCATTAAATTATATCAAACGCAGTTTACTAAATTAAATTATAAGGAATGAAAGTAATTTTTACTCATTTTGTACGATATAAAGTAAGTTGGGACAGTTTGCGCTTCGCGGTTTATAATGCGTAAACTGTCCTAATTTACTTTATATCGTATAAAATGAGCAAAAATTACTTTTATAACTTAATTCTAATAGCATGTGATCGTACCCTCGAAGTTTAAGGTGTCTCTTTACACATATCATACCGTAACTGGTTAGACGTGTTGCATGAGGTATTGATAAGCGGACTTTGTAAGCACTATTCACACACCCCTTTTTCATCTCAGTTTTTTAGGTTTAAAAATTACCCAAGTCAAAAGTCTTTCTAGCAATAATCAGCAAAGGAAACAGAAAGCAACATTTAAAAAAAAATCAAATAATTTTGAAAAAAAAAATAGGAAAATATTTTGTCGGAAACCAATTTGATTTTCTACATTATATGATAAGAAATACTGAAATATATACAACAGTGACGTAATTATTTCATCAAATTATTTACTATTTCTTTTGATATTTGTTGATGCTACACAAAACTCAATAGTATAAAGATCAGCCAAAAATCTATTTCGTCTGCACCAATAGATCAAACGTGTGAAAACATGATATATATAAATATTGACGTGAAAATTTAGTACTTGTTTATTCTTTTATTTGTCTAACCTTTTAAGAAAAGGGCACGTGAGATTACCGTAAAACAGACTTTATTTTGATAGGCCTTACAAGTACTTTTTGAAAAACAAGAGGAGGAACCTACAATTATCGAACCATTATTAGTAATTGTAAAGTTTAGATTTACAACATGTGATATGAATAGTGCATATTTCAATCATGATAATTAATATGAATAAATTTAAAAGCAAGACAAAGACAATACGGATATCAAATCATAGGTTAATGAATTCAAAGTGATTGTTCTTATACGTTAGGTTAATGAATTCAAAGTGATTGTTCTTATACGTTAGGTTTATGAATTCAAACTGACAAAGTGATTGTTCTTATACGTTAGGTTATTGAATTGTTCTCGTAATGGCTTTATTTTTCATTGTCCGGAACTTCACAGCTAGGTGGGAGTTGTTTTCTGGGTGTTAGATACAAGTAAACAGGAAGTGATACAAAATCTAGAATATACGATACTTAGCAAACAAATGAGATTGGATCTTCCTGCTTTACAATCGCGTCATCGTACGTAACAAATCAAATCAGAGACGAATTGTACTCAGACTAAATTCAACATACAGGACACGGATATGTTTGTAACTATTACTCCATTAACATGCTCATTAATATCCTCACTAATTCGCCAACACTCACTTCATTATCTAGTTTGCCAATATCCTCACTCTGTAATTATGCTTACTAAAATCCTCAATTAACATGTTTGTAAAATATCCTCAGTCCACTTACTACTTTACAAGTACATGTAGTTAAGAATCCTTATTTCATTAACAGTTTCATCGATATTCCCCCTCCTCTAACTTGTCTCCCAATACCTTAACTCCATCAACTAGTTTGCCAGTATCCTTAATCCTTTAACATGTTCACTAATATCCTTATTCCATTAACTAGTCCCACAAATACCTCCTCATTCAACTAGTCCAACCAATTCCTCATCAATCAACTAGTCCCGCCAATACCTCCTCAATCAACTAGTCCCGCCAATACCGCCTCAATCAACTAGTCCCACCAATACCGCCTCAATCAACTAGTCCCGCCAATACCGCCTCAATCAACTAGTCCCGCCAATACCGCCTCAATCAACTAGTCCCACAAATACATCCTCAGTCAACTAGTCCCACAAATACATCCTCAATCAACTAGTCCCACAAATACATCCTCAATCAACTAGTCCCACAAATACATCCTCATTCAACTAGTCCCACAAATACATCCTCATTCAACTAGTCCCACAAATACATCCTCAATCAACTAGTCCCACAAATACATCCTCATTCAACTAGTCCCACAAATACATCCTCATTCAACTAGTCCAACCAATTCCTCATCAATCAACTAGTCCCGTCAATACCTCCTCAATCAACTAGTCCCGCCAATACCGCCTCAATCAACTAGTCCAACCAATTCCTCATCAATCAAATAGTCCCGCCAATTCCGCCTCAATCAACTAGTCCCGCCAATACCGCCTCAATCAACTAGTCCCGCCAATACCTCCTCAGTCAACTAGTCCCGCCAATACCGCCTCAATCAACTAGTCTCGCCAATACCGCCTCAATCAACTAGTCCGCCAATACCTCCTCAGTCAACTAGTCCGTCAATACCTCCTCAATCAACTAGTCCCTCCAATACTTCCTCAATAAACTAGTCCCGCCAATACCTCCTCAATCAAATAGTCCGCCAATACCTCCTCAATCAAGTAGTCCGCCAATACCTCCTCAACCAATTAGTCCGCCAATACCTCCTCAGTCAACTAGTCCGCCGATATTTCCTCAAACAATCAACTACTTCACCAATACTTCATAGTGATAGGTTTTTAGAAAAATCTTTATTTAATTAAACTTTGCGCATGATAGAAATAAATCTTTTGGAACAATTTTATTCACTGAATAAAATGATAAATCTGGTAAACTATTCACGCTGAAAAAGTTTCTATTTTCCGTAAATAATCAATTATTTAAAATTCAAAAAATATGGTCAAAAGCAACAACTCTTATGCGGGTATTTTCTCTACTGTATGTTTACTATACAATGATTTCCCTGATATCTACAACTAATGTATACATATTTATATTACAAATCGCATTTTCCTCTATGAACACAATCCGTTCATATTGCCTATGAACGGATTATGAAAAAGCACACGTCTGAGAGAGTGTAATGATTTGAAAAAATACAACATGTGTCACAAAGATCTCGCTAAGTCACACCTCTGATTAAGATTGTAAACTTACGTAGATTATCATTCCAATATTGTGGTTTCCTAGCTCCAAAATACAGTTCACCGTGCAATGTTGATAAAAGGCAGGGTGAGAGGAAGTGTGACGTCATGTCTATGTTTTGACGTACATCACAATAGCGCGATTCACAGAATTTGCCAAATCCGTTCATATTGACCATGAACAGCTCAAAAGTGCTGTTCATTTCTTAAATGAAGTAGCAGGTTTTTTTTTTATAAACTGTTGACATTAAAATATTTGTCATCTCAACAAGTTTTTATGTATTTTTATTATATTCTTTTAGATGATATTGTGCGATTTTCTGATGTTGACTTAAAAAGGTGGTAACATACATATTTTTGGCTATTGATTGAATTAAACTACATTCCACTTTCAACCATTAATATTAATAATTCCCACGAGGATGGAGCTACCTTGATCGATTACCTAGTTTACCAATGCCTTCACTCCATCAACTAGTTCGCTAATATCCTCAACCTATTTACTAGTTGCTATTATTGATCTATATATTAATTCAGAGGACAGACTTGTAAACTCAGTGTTTGGTATAGAATAACAGGATCTTGGAATCAGTATTGAATTTTGATAATTAAAGACTAGAAATAATTTCTGAAGTTACCCCAGTGATATCTGAACTCTATATAACATGGCAGCAATGCAGAGAAAGAATTGAACCTACTTATAGAATTATATGCTGTCGGCGTATGTATTTTCAAATGCGTCATCGAAAATCAAATGAAAAACATAGTAGCAAAACGTCATCTGGCTGGAGACAGTAGCGCAAATCTTTGAAAGATAATCTGTAAAAATGTCTAAAATGTCATTTGATCACGTTACTCATTGAAACACTACGGATAACTTTTGTATTCTTTATAGGAGTTACGAGATTGATCACTGTTCGTTATCTTCACCCTCTGATAATCATCAAATATTTTTATTTCAATGGATTTTTTCATCCGAATGTTGTAAAAAATTAACAACTACATTCTAATTCTAAATAAATATAAATCGGAAAAAGCTATAGCGACAACCAGAGTGTTACCTTTATAAAGCAATCTCTATTTCTCTCTCATTTTATAAAACAATCTCTATTTCTCTTTCATTTTCCAATTGTCTTTTAACACATTACAATTTCCCTATAGAGGCAGTAGTATCTTTTTCACGATTTTTGTTTTCGTTTTTTCTTCTTCTTTTTTACATTTGATTTATACAAGTTTATCAAAGATGACATCTCAAGGGACGAAAATCGCCATATTCAATTATTCTAAATCAATATTAATTAAAATGTAGATTCATGAATTTTTCATGCTATAGATGTATTGTAAGTTACCAAATGAAAAAAAAAACCTTAGATAATACAATCTGAAAGTGTACGAGCGAATGGGAAATGCTAAATACGCATATATACTATCTAATTATGAGCATGTCTGGAAATGGTATACTTTTGTCAAGTAAACGTCGTGTTGTTCAAAATACGTGATAAAGAGACCTTTCAGATGGTAAATGTATCCGCCTCCCAGGCTCAAAGACAAATGTATTGTATAAATGGATTGTGCGAGTAGCTGGTTTCACTAAATTAACCTTGTCAGTTATCTTTTATGGAATCATATGCTTCCATCACAAAAGGATAGGTGTTACCTGTGGCTGATTGGCTGAGTTCATGAATGCCAGTATCTTAAATTGAAAGAAATATCGTGAGTGTTTAGAGTAGCTGTCAGAATGAGACATTAGTGTATGAAATCGACAAATGACAGAAATTATCGTAAAAGGTACGTATAGCTGAAATGAAGGGTGTCATTCACTGCGAATCGATTCGATATATGCTGTATAGAGGTATCATTACGATTGCAATGGTTCTGTGCTTAGGTTGAACTTTCGACTATTGATGGATATTTGTCTCAAAATGGTGAATTTGTGAGATCACTAAAGGTTTGTATTGAGTTATATTGATAAATAGTATGTAACTTTTTTTTTCCCGTTTTTAACCAGCACTTGATGTGCGCGCGTAGTACGTCCCGCTTTAACATCTTTGGTGGACTACTACTTTGAATTTGCTGCGCTGAACCCTTTCACTAGATAGTCAATAGTTACGATATATCAATTCGTTCGAAGGTCTGTAAACTGTTTTCCCAGGCCACTGCTGTTTATACTACATACTGTGCGTTCTTCCGATACATGTAGGAGAATAAACTCTCCGACAAATCATTACCAAAATTACAGTTATTAACCAATCTATAATCACAATACTTGTACTTTGATTTCATCTTGTTATCACTACTGGGAAGTTTGGACTCATAATCTGTATGTAACAATCATCGCTAGAGGTCATCTGTATGTAACAATCATTGCTAGAGGTCATCTGTATGTAACAATCATTGCTAGAGGTCATCTGTATGTAACAATCATTGCTAAAGGTCATCTGTATGTAACAATCATCGCTAGAGGTCATCTGTATGTAACAATCATCGCTAGAGGTCATCTGTATGTAACAATCATCGCTAGAGGTCATCTGTATGTAACAATCATCGCTAGAGGTCATCTGTATGTAACAATCATCGCTAGAGGTCATCTGTATGTAACAATCATCGCTAGAGGTCATCTGTATGTAACAATCATCGCTAGAGGTCATCTGAGGTATACGCACGGCTGCTCTTCCAAAGCAACAAACATGGGCGAAACACAACAAACTGCTCAAACAGACTCTATATATGTCTCCGCTATTAAAAGACTCAATTTAATGAAAGACGGTATACTTTTAAACATTAATTACAGGGAAAAGCTGTGCCGCCATCTTGTCTCAACTTAAAAGCGCAATATGATATTTTGTTATATTTTGTCGAAAGGTGTATGCGATGAGCTCAACCAGATTGTGTGAAAGGATGAAACACATGATTCTATTTTCAGCAAAATCTTATTATATTTAAAAATATGTAGACCAAAACCACGTCAATCGAAATCGTTGAAGTTTTTTTTCTAGATAGACAGTCGTTAATGTAACTATTTCACATATCCAGAAAATATGTATATCTCATGTTTACAAACTTAAATAAGCTTCAACATCTTAACCTGCTTAAATCTTGAACCTCCTCGATGAACTAGAAAAATGGGCCAAACCCAGTTACCGAAAGAAGCACAGTGATTAATAGTACCCTAGATGTAATTCCGTGCACAAAAAACCTGATTCAAAAACTTCCACCTGGTCAGTCATATGGAAAATATAGGTCACATTCAGCATCCAAAGCAATTATATTAATTAACATCTCTAAATGTAACTTCCATACATGTAAGTTTAGCGTAAATAGTACCTATAGCGAATTAAAAATTAGATAACATCTATAAACATGAATTATGTTCCCACCGCGACCTTATCATTATCCATATGCAACATCTGAGGCTAAGATGTTTAAAAAAAACGTGCGTCTTTAGATGTAATTTACAAGCACGTTTCGCCTTGACTGGATATTATAGCGTAGGAATTAATTTAGTCTTAAAACTTTAACTGGCATAAGCTATCAGATACTTCGTGGAGGTACACCAGAAGTATAGTCTTCCTAAAACTAAATTCACCGGCTGTTATTACTTTTCTGAATTCAGTGTACAAAATCATACAAACATATGTACGCTAACAACAGGATGACGTCAAAATGACAATGACGCAATGCAACATAATAATTATGTGTATTCTGAATTTGTATTTTACAAAGGGTTTATTTTTCAAATACTGGATAACTAGAGAAAATAAAGTACTAAATAACTAAAGAAAATATACTACTAAATAACTAAAGAAAATATAGTGCTAAATAACTAAAGAAAATTTAGTGCTAAATAACTAAAGAAAATATAGTACCGAATAACTAGAGGAAATAAAGTACTAAATAAATCTAATATAGATCGCTCGCGTTTATATGAAGCTCTAATGTTAAAAAAAAAAAAATAGACAAAAGTTAATATTTCTACATTATAATCTTGTCACACATCCAGAAAATATGGAGGCCACTCAGGATCTGTGTCCAAGATATATCCCAGTGTGAATTGATGATACTATTATAGAACCAGATTAAAATGAAGATTATGATGTTTTACGTACCTGCCTGAATTTGCAAGACCTACCATCGGAACATCGCTCGGCTTTTTCGGTTTTATATCCACTAGACGGAAAAGGCCAAGCGGTGTTCCGATTGCAATACTTAGCTGAAAGTGATTAGAGATCCGAGTTTTCATTAATTTAACAACCACAAAAATAATTTTTTAATTCCCAATAATTTGGACTTCATTATGGAGATATTAAATTCACCTCGAAGGCACATGCAGGTGAACACAATGTCATATTTTTTCTTTGGATTTCAGCCAATCGGAGAGCTTGAAATTACTCGATTATATGTATATCAAAGACAAAAATATCGGATATGAAAATATTCTGAATTATGCCATTGATCTCCAAGAACAACATTAATGAATGTTAAAACTCATTAATTTTATTCATGAAATTTTTTTTTTATGAATTATTCACAGGGGAACAAGGGATGACACGAAAATAGGATACCTGTTGTAAACAAAGCTCAAAATCACCTCAGTTCCAAGAAACAGATCGAATCTTTTGATACAAAGGGTGTTAAACATCTCGTAATATAAGTCCAACGTAATCCGATCTTTTCATAAAATTTAATGAGTTTTATAAACGAAAATAATTCAAGCTGTCTGCGTTGTCGTCGATCACGCACAGGAAAAGATAACTCCTGCAATGGCAGTAACGTAGTCCAATCCTTTTATGTTGGATTTAATTTGTTTTATAGATTGGAGTGTTGTACACTGCATTTAAAATCAGGCTGAAATAAAATATTACCTTACAAAGAAAAAAAAATCCCGTTTTACATACCGTTATTTGCGGTAAAAAAAATTCTAGGTTTTTCGTTTTAAATATAAACACTCCCGAGAGTTTCCGAAAGCTGGAAGTTAGTTTCATTGCAGGAGTTATCTTTTCCTGTGCGTGATCGACGACAACGTAGACAGCTTGAATTATTTTCGTTTATAAAACTCGTTAAATTAAATATGAAAAGATCGGATTACGTTGGACTTATATATTACGAGATGTTTAACACCCTTTGTATCAGAAGATTCGATCTGTTTCTTGAAACTAAGGTGATTTTTGAGCTTTGTTTACAACCAGTATCCTATTTTCGTGTAATCCCTTGTTAGATATTTATATATAGATTGAGAACAAAATGGATAAGAAGCCCCTGTGAATTATTATTCATCTGCAGAAATACAAATGTACTCACAGATCTATCTAGAATTCTTTTCAAAATACTTAATATTGTAGATGCGTTCACAACTATCGTGTTCGAAGTTGAAATGACAGAATAAATGTCAATACACGTCATTTGTATTACGTAGTACTTAGGGGTGAACATATGTAGCTGCAGATCTGTAGCTCTTTGGCAAAATACCGGTATTGAGACAGACCATAGAGCTACAGATACTACTACCCTTTATAAAAACCTTCTATTTACGGCGCAGAAAAAATGCGCACGTTTGAGGGCTTAATCGCTGTATTCCGTCGTCTCAAAAATTGTATATACAAAATTCCTTCCTAACATATTTCTTACTATACTTGCGTCCAAACTTACCTTCAGGCATTCATAAAGCCTCATGCGACCCAAAAATTCAGTTTCAAATGATTTTGTTTGTTGATGTATTCATGTTCAGTAGCCCGGTTCATTCCCATACTCATACTCTTTTTAAAACAAAAATGGCTATGTTGTATCTTGCTTAACGTCTCTCTCTCGAGAATTTTTCACTCATATGGAGACGTCACCAAGACCGGTGAAGGGCTTCAAATTTAGGCCTTTGCTCAGCGCTTACGGCCATTGAGCATTGCCACACCTACTGTGACACGGGACATTCGTTTTTAAGGTCATATCCGAGGACCCGTGACATCTGATACGGAGCGTTTGGCGATGGAACTGTCACTACCTGTTTTAACGACTAAGGTCTGTCGTGGCCGGGATTCGAACCGCATGCGGGGCGAACGCTCTAATCTCTAGACCACCGCGGCGGTATACTGGCTATGTGATTTAAATTCCCACAAATATTTTAGATGAAATATTCCCAGTTCGGTTATATAACAATTATTTTAAAAAGTTTAATCATTGAATGAACCGTCTTTCCTTTGTCTGGTCCCCATCCCAACCACTCTGTTATTACACTTCACTGTTAGTTGAGGGGGCAGGGACAAAACTTGGCTTTCAAACATGTGACATAACACGATTACTTTTCAATGTTCAATAGTTTATTTTACGTCTAGAGGAATTACACTTTTTAAATTTTGTTTTTAATTATTCGTGTTTATTATAAATAATTACCGAATACATGTACATACCTCGTATGGGATATTATGAACAGATACAAAAATCAACGAGGTTCGAATTGACTAGCTACCTAACATGGCTTCGTCGATAAACGAAATTATTTGACGTTGTGAGATTTCGGTTCGCAACGGATTTTAATCAAATTAATGACTATTTGAAGATACGTTTGGACAAAAGTAGAGTGGGGAAATATGTTACGACATTTTTCCTATTGAAACTTTTGAGACAGCGATGCAAGAATACAGCGATATAATATGGAATCCAGATAGGGCCACGTAGTTCACTATCGCACCATCGCGGTTTGGGTCGATGGTGTGATGACGCGATAACGATGGGGCGATGGTGCGATGACGCGATGGTGCGATAGCGCGATGACGATGGTAAGATGGCGCGATAATGCGATAACGATAGTGCGATACTACGATGACGCGATGGTACGATGACAATGATGCGATACCGATGGCGCGATGACGGTATCGCGTTATCGCATCATCGCCATCGCACCATCGTCATCGCATTATCGCGCCATCTTACCATCGTCATCGCGCTATCGCACCATCATCATCGCACCATCGTCACCGCATTATCGCGCCATCACATCATCGACCCAAACCTCGATGATGCGATGGTGCGATAGTGAACTATGTGGCCCTATCCGGATTCCATAATATAAGGCCTAAACCGTGCGCATTTTTTTTCCTGTGCCGTAAATTGTAGGTTTTTATAAGGGATGGTTCTGTAGCTCTTGGTCTGTCCCAATATTTTCCCAGAGAGCTACAGATTTGCAGCTATAATGGGTGTAAATACAACTTATTTTTGTAAATAGAGCGTAAATTGATGTAAATAAAAGTTAATTTTCGTATTTCCACCCAATCAGTAAAAGAAAGGATTTGCACCTCAGCGCAACCATTTTGTATTTCCACCCAATCAGTAAAATAAAGGAGTTGCACCTCAGCACAACCATTTTGTACTGCAGAATAATTGTAAATAATTCATACTCTATTTTCTATGGAATCCGGATAGGGCCACGTAGTTCACTATCGCACCATCGCATCATCGAGGTTTGGGTCGATGGTGCGATGCCGCGATAATACGATGACGATGGCGCGATGGTGCGATGACGATGACGCGATGGTGCGATAGCGCGATGACGATGGCAAGATGGAGCGACAATGCGATAACGATAGTGCGATGGAGCGATACTGCGATAGCACGATGGTACGATGGCAATGATGCGATAACGCGATACCGTTATTGTGCCATCGCGCCATCGGTATTGCGTTATCGCATCATCGTCATCGTACCATCGCGTCATCGCAGTATCGCTCCATCGCACCATTGTTATCGCATTATCGCTCCATCTTACCATCGTCATCGCGCTATCGCACCATCGCGTCATCGTCATCGCACCATCGCGCCATCGTCATCGTATTATCGCGGCATCGCACCATCGACCCAAACCTCGATGATGCGATGGTACGATAGTGAACTACGTGGCCCTATCCGGATTCCATAATTTTCTGCAGTTTTCATACAAAGATTTCATTTGATCAGAACTCTACTCGATTTGATGGTTAATTGATGATAATTTTGTTTTTCAGATGATTTTGAACTGTTCCCTCAGGATTGAATCCTGTATGACGCTCAACAACAATTGCAGTTACAATGATTTTTTAACCATAAAAGATCATTGTATTTTACCAGATGAAAACGACTCCGGGAATTTGCTTTCTTCTCAACCTGCATACAAACTGAAGGAAAGTTTGATTCTATATCTCTCTCCTATTCTTCTTGTGTTTGGAATCATCGGCAATTCACTGTCATTTGTTGTGCTTATTGGACAGACCAAGAAAATGTCGACATATTCCTACCTCAGTGCTTTAGCCATAATGGATATATCTGTATTATTAGTAGGATTACTGCGTTTATGGATTGCTGAAATAACCGGAAGTGACATAAAAGACATGTCAGATGTCACCTGTAAGCTCGTGCAGTTCCTTGGTTACGTATGTAGTGATTCTTCTGTGTGGTTGATAATAACTGTGACAACTGAGCGCTACATTGCAGTCTGTCATCCTCTGCAAACCCAAATGTTCTGTAAAATTGGAAGAGCATGGAAGGCTTTACTCCTGCCAATTTTGATCATTTGTGTAATTAACTCTCATTTCTTCTTCACAGTGTCGATTCAACAGAAACATGACAGAGCTGAATGTCAGGCGGCCCCTTCATTTGAATTACTCGTTAATAATATCTGGCCGTGGGTCGATGCTGTCATCTATTCATTTCTCCCGTTTGTAATTATAGGAGTTCTTAACGGATTCATAATCCGGAAAATATCGCAAGCTGAAAAAGAACGGAAAATTTTTCTGCAAGTCAAACACCGGACAGCGCGCGAGTTAAGACGGTACAAATCCTCTGACAACAATAAAAAGCTGACCACAATGTTGCTCTCGGTCTCCTTTGCTTTTCTTCTGACAACCTTTCCAATGAATATCGCTGTGATTTTTACCGCGTTTTGGAACAAACGAGCGGACCGTGATGTTGAGGGGGCTGCCATTTTTCATCTCATCAAAGCCATCACTGAGCTACTTATGTACGTTAATCACTCTATCAATTTTTTCCTTTATTGTGCCACAGGACAAAAATTTCGTAGATCACTAATGCAGTTATTTTGTGGAAGACGATTTAGCCATTCCAATAACGACAGGACACATTTCACATCAATAAGGAATACACAGTAGTCTTTGATATAACACAGAAGTGGAGAACTGAGAACAGTGTCTCTTATTTTCATTGAATATAATCTCTTTCTTAGATAATCACGTTTATCATTACTTACTAGGTTTGTTACAGACTGTCTACAGAAATATGTAGAGTTGTTAAAGCCCATAGAAGGCTATGCGAAGCCGAGCCTTCTATGTATTGAACAACTCAACTAATTCCTGTAGTCAGTTACAAACCTAGTAAGTGCTTTGTTTTCTCGAGGACCAGTAAATTTAATACGAACATTGTGGTCAAGAAATAGGGCTCACGGCAGGTGTGATCGGTCGACAGGAATGCTTACTCCTCCTAGGAACCTGATCCCACCTCTGGAATATGCAGGGGTTAACTTCACCTTCTCATGCATAAGTAAGAAATAGTTCCGGACGCCACGGTGCCGTCTAAATTTTGCAACTCGACGTCTAAAGAAATTTAAACGGTAAACACGTGAACGATTTAACCAATGACGGAGCTTCATTCCAGTTGGAGGCAAAACAACAACTTTTATTATTCCTGTAAGAGCATAGAGAAGAAACATGGAATTACTTTACAGTTTTTTGAAAATGCTCTGCATATCTTAATCAGTACTCTGCTCCGAATACAAAGTGACCTACCACAAACAAAATCACAGTGTGGGCTACCTAGTAAAATATTTTGATCGCAAATGTCTGTTATGTTTGTAAATTTTGTTTATATTTTGTACATATTAAGTGTATTACAGGTATTTCCAAAATTATTCTTTCATCGTTCTTTTTGTAACAAGATATTTAAATATACATATGCACCAGAATGACATCACTGTATATGGTCATTTTGCAAATATCTATGAATAAATTTGTTTCCTTTTGCAATATATTTCACTGATGTTCATTTCTAAGTCACCTGAGTCACTCACGTGACCAATTGTGATTGTTGGATTTTATTTGTTGTCCGCCATCCATTGCCCATCATACGCAGTGCGTTAACATAACCTTTACACTTAAAGTGCATAACTATTTATCATAGAATTAGATTTGAAACATCCTTGGGGTAAAGGAAACTAAATTGTGAATCCAATGGTCGCTGCACTCCTGAGATCAGAAATGTGGGATCAACTCTTTGAAATATTTTTTCTTGATTACGGGACATTTAGCAGACAAACTGAATATCTAGTCAAGATAAAGCAAGGATGTCTCTGAAAGACGTATGGCATACATGGCCCCTGGGTCAGGGTTTTCATGCAAGGGTCGACTTTACTGGTTCTTTCAAGAATGGAAAATTTCTTTAAAATCTTATTCACTGCTGGACAATAAACAACCTAACTAGTACATAGTAATGATAAGAATTATAACCTTTTCTAAAATTGTGAAATTCATGACCCAAGGGTCAGGAATTTTGGTAATAGGGGGACTTATAGCTCATATAACAAGCATTCTGAGAGTATTGCATGACAAACAAAAATTACTGTACCATAACAATAGTCAAAGTCCATTATGTAGGTTATGGTAAAAGGGAAAATTGGGGAACCAGGATAGGAATAGTTTGAAATCAACTACTATTCGAGTAGAGACCAGACCAGGGAAAAAAAACCAAATTTATAATCAGGTTTAGGTCTTTAACCAAGTAAATAAACTGTGACATGAAGGTGATCATGAATAATTTAGCTATATTGTTGTATTACAATGCTAGAAGTTTTAATGAGTGTAGTACTCTAATCTACAGAAATAAGAAACTTTGATGTAAACTAATGCTATTTTTCTAAGTCCAAGGGCCATAACTTAATGAAAAATCAATGGACAGAGACGAAACTCGAACATGAACTGTAACTTGTTATGGCAAAGCAAAATACAAAATATCAAATGAATACCTGCAAGCAACACCCCCCCCCCCCCCCCAAGTCTGGAAAACTGATAATTCATGCTATTTTTCTAAGTCTAAAGATCATAACTTAGTGAAAAATCAACGGACCGAGACGAAATTCGATCTTGATCTGTAACTTGTTATGGCAAAGCAACGCACCAAATATCAAATAAATACATGTATCTGCAAGAACAGAAAAAAGTGCGGAAAACTGAATTGACGGACAGACAGACGGACGGAGCGCTAACCTAAAGTCCCCTTCGACTTCGTCGTTAGGGGACTAATAAAAATGGGTTACTTTCGTCTTCTTGACTCTATTTACATGTAACTAAATATCTTTTTGACGCTTCAACACCAAACAACTAAACTGAATACTAGTAGATAGTGATAATGGAGAGATAATGTTCTACGGAAATTATGAAATCCATGGCCTCTTACTCGGGGAGGGGGGATCAGATGTTGCATAGTGAGCAAGGATGTGTCTACCAGACTCGTCAAATCCATGGCCCTTGGGTCAAAGGATCGGGTGCTAGTGTGAGATTAAAACCTTCAAAAGACGAGCATTTTTCTTTAAAAATCTTCTTATGGACATCAATTGATTGTATATTGTTTAATGTCCCTCTCCATAGTTTTCCTATCATGGAGACGTCTTATGGACATCAAGCAAACAAACAGAATGTGTACTTGTGAAGATCTCGAGTGCCAAGCCAATACCCGAATTGTGAAGTTCACGACCCCTGGATCAGAGATTTGGGTGCTAGTGTAGGATTGTATCTCCCCTATATCAAAAACGTATTCTTTAAATGTCTTTTACCCCAAAACACCTTGACGAAATTCTATATAAAAATGAAGAGCTTGAAAACCTCTGCTAAAATTTTGATATTCAGGACACATGAGTATGGGGACTAGAGTCTAGGACGGGGCCGATTTTTCGCATTTGAGAAGCAGTAGACGATTAATTGTTGGTTTTTTACGTCCCGTCGAGAATTTTTCACTCATATTCAGACGTCACCAGCTGTAGGTGAAGTACTTAGCGCTCAAGGCCATATCAGTGAAGATTCTTCATTATGCCAACGCCTGCCGCGACACGGGACCTCCGATTTTAAAGTCATATCCGAAAGACCCGAGATCCTCACTTCTTAATGCCGAGCATTTGGTAACTCAATTACAACATATTTTGATGTTTTAAGGTTCGGGTGCCATGGTACAAGCGGGGCTCTAACTCACAACTTCTCGGTTACGAAGCGAACGCTTTACCACTGAACTACCGCGACCTGTTTTAAGAAGCAGCAATCTGATTAAAATGAGATCTTTAATCCGCTCCTTTATTGTTATGTCGCTACTGATTAAAATAAGATCTTTGATCCGCTCCGTTATTGTTATGTCGCTACACAAAGCGACATAACAATGACGGAGCGGATCTAGCGACACAGCAATAACGGAGCGGATCAAAGATCTTATTTGAATCAGCTTTGTGTAGCGACATAATAACGGAGCAGATCTAGCGACATAACAATAACGGAGCGGATCAAAGATCTTATACCCCCCGAACGAAGTTCAGGGGGGTATATAGGTACCATATTTGACACATGAGTGTATCACAATGAGACGATGTGTCATGTACCTTGATGACCTCCATATGACTTTGACCTCAAGGTCAAAATTAAAGGTTTTTACAATGGATTCGTGTCAGGGCCATGACTTCTTTGTTCTTTAACATAGGCATACCATATTTGACACATGGGTGTATCACCATGAGACGATGTGTGGGGTACCTTCATGACCTCTATATGACCTTGAACTTTGACCTCAAGGTCAAAATTGATTACAGGGTTTTGACATAGTCATACCATAAGACATGGGTGTATCACCATGAGACTATGTGTCATGTACATTCATGACCTCTTTATGACCTTGACCTTTGATCTCAAGGTCAAAATTATAGGTTTATACCATGGATTTGTGTTCGGACTATATCTTCCATTTTCTTCTACAAAGTCATACCATATTTTTACACTCAGGAAAGAGGTAATTTATACCTATTAACAACACCCTTTGGGAGATCGGGGTAAACGGGGGTTTTCTTAGTGAGCATTGCTCACAGTACCTCTTGTTTTAATCAGATTGGAGAAGCAGTAGATGATATTGGACAGTTGATTATAACCAAGAGATGGACTTTATTTCAAGTTCACAATGACGATGCGAAAGGAAAGACCTTGACAGAGTTGCTTCTAAACGGTATAGGTCTAATAATCATATAATATCGAACTTTTCGCCGAAATTTTTAAGCGATGCAGTTGGTGAAAACGAATACCAAATTGGCGGTGCGAATATTTTGTGAATATTTTGTTTATAGGTGGAATTTTTTTTAAAATCATATATATTTTTAAAAATGTCAAGCGCTTGTGCCCAATGGGTATACAGTTGAAATGCATTCAATCTTAAAAATCGTCTTGATGTTCTTTACTTCTTGTATTCTGACTAAATAATTCATGCATGGTTGCATTTCTCCCTCTATCCAAGGTGTGGAATTCTCTACTCCTAAGTCCCATGGGGATCCGGGTTAAAAATAGGTCCTCGGTACCCTTTGGTTGTCGTAAGAGGCGACGAAATGAAGCGGTCCTTCAGATGAGACTGCAAAAAAAAAAAAAAAAAAAAAAAAACCAAAAACAAGCTCCGTGTCACAGCATGTACATAAGCGCCGAGCATAGGCCTAAATGTCGCAGTCCTTCATCGGCAATAGTGACGTCTCCTTATGTGAGTGAAATATTCTCAAGTCTGACGTTAAGCAATATACAATCAATTAATCTACTCCTTTACAAACACTATACGTATGGTTATGAAGAGAATATAGGCTACTACTAAATGGTGTGGATTAGTTAGATAGTGAAAATACAGTACAGAATTTTTGAAAATACTCTTTTATTCATGGACATTGAAAAATCTAATCGGGAAATTTGATTAAGAGTTGTCCATTGAAGAGTTTTTGCATGTTACTCAGGTGACTGTTCAAGCCCCTGGGTCTCTATTATGGATCGATTGATTTATTGTATATTGTTTAAAGTCCCTCTCGAGAATATTTCACTCATATGAAGACGTCACCATTATCGATGAAGGGCTGCAAAATTTAGGCCTATGCTCGCGGCTCTTACGTCCTTTGAGCAGGAAAGGATCTTTATCGTGACACACCTGCTGTGACACGGGACCTCGGTTTTTGCGCTCTCATCCTAAGGACCGCCCCATCTAATCGCCTCATACGACAAGCAAAGGGTACTGAGGACCTATTCTAACCCGGTTCCCCACGGAAAAATAATATATGTCTCTGGAATAAACATGACCCAAAAAAAGAAGAGAAAGATGGGGAAAAAAGAAATATAAATGAATAGATAAATGAAATATTGAAAAACATCCACCAAAACAGAACTACGCTGAGTAAATTACATAAATAATTTAGGTCACATTCATTCTGGTGATGTCAATGCGTTTGTTCATGGCATTGGGGAGGAATGACTTCGGTCTATGCATCCAGAATTTCTCTTTGCTCTTCTTCTTCACATCGGTCCAGTGAGAGTTCTGGTTAATATGAGAGTATAGAGTAATTTGTTTTATAGATATTATATATAAATTCTCTTTATTATTATTATTATCCGCTACTGTCATATCTTCCCATTTGTGTCCGGTGAGATTAAAATGCTCGGTCACGGGTTCTTTGACTCTCTAGTTTTAATGTCATTGATCCCTCTATAGATGTAGGTCTCCAGTTTCACCTACGTATTGTTTGTTACAGACCTTGCAACTAATGAGATAGATAAAGTTGTCCATACGACAGGATGTGTCCCCAAGAATTCAGTAGAATCGATCGGTGACCGGGCTCTTAAAAATGTCTGCGCTCGCGCTGTCTTTGCACACCAGGCATCTGCTATAAGAACAAGTTTTAAATCCCCCATTGGGCCAAGGATTTTCCAATCCGGTTGTACCTCACTCACTCACTGGATACTGTTAGTGATTGTTATCACATCAGTGTCGCTATGGTATCCCTCCATGTCACACGTTCTTTGGCTATATTTTCGGCCTCCTGATATGTTAGACCCGCAGTTGTAAAGTTTCTTGCCAGCATGTCTCGCCATCTATGCCGTTGTCGTCCTTGTTTTCGTCTGCCTCCGACCGATGTCTGGTCCCACTCGTACATTCGCTTAGGGAATCTTTCGTCTCCCATCCTCGACATGTGACCATCTCAGCCGATTCCTCGTGAGTAGTGTTGAGGCATATGGTTGATCTGTGAGCTCTCGAATGTCACTGTTGCGCCTTCGTTCCCACCATTTGGTCTTCAGAATAATTCTAAGACATCTGGAATCGAAGGCGTCTAGTCGTTGCTCATGTTTCCTGGTTGTGACCCATGTCTCAGATGCATACAGCAATGTTGGAATGACAACTGCTCTATATATTCTCATTTTTACTTTGAGGCTGATATTTGCTCTCCAAGTGTTGCGCAAGTTCTTAAATGCATTGGCGGCTTTTCCTATACGAATGTTCAGCTCAGTATCGATGAAATTAATTGGTGTTACAGTCAAACAGATAGTTAGTTAGTTTAGTTTAGTTCAGTTAGTTTAGTTAAACTTCTCAACTTTATCAATGGTAGACTCTCCATCTTTCACGCATGCCGATGTTTCACCTATTGGCATAACATTGGTTTTCTCTGCAGAAACTACAAGGCCATCCTCTTCTCCTGCTCTCCTGAGTCTTGCCAGTGCTGCTGCTGATTTTTCCTCGTCTGGTTCTATCAGAGCCACATCATCAGCAAAGTCGACGTCTGATAGTTTCCAACCGTCATCGATTCCCCTGAGTGTACGGACACGCTTCTTCATCTGCAATCCATGACTATCACAGGACAGTTCGTACCACCATGTTTTTAAGATTTCTGGGATGTCTGAAAACAACAACAGGAGGCTCTTTGAAGACCTCGGTCATCTATTGGTTAGTATGAAGAATGGGGATATGCTTCTTCAGAATTTTGTTACGGTCTTTCAAGACATGGTGTTACTTAGTTACCACTGTCACCTACTAATTTTTTTTTATATTGTAGTATTGATTATCGTGTTTTGACATCTTTAGTTCAGCCTTGACTCTTGTTGAGAATAGACGTCATTTGAATGTTTGTGGAAAACGTGACGATTTTCAGAATGTAGACGCCCTGGGTTTTTTCCCCAGATCTTTGTAGTTTAGATTTAGTGTTAGTTTGTTTCTTCTTCTTTTATTACATTTATATCTCTGTAAATATTCTATCGTCCTGAAGAAGGATGATGTCGCCCTAAAATCTGACAATTCAATATTGTTCGTGTTGTTGGTCATGTTAATGCTTTTTATATCCTTATCTATTTGACCTCCGAATCAGAATTAGATCCGACACTTTGGATATTGAGTTTTGTAGGTTTCTAGTGCGTTTTATATCACTTTTCTGTCAACTGCATCGTTTCGATTCACTCATTCATCCAACATGTGATTTACGTTTCTGTTTTCTTGAAGTGTTCTTTTTTCTCCTTCACATTTTCAATATCCTTGCCGTTTTTATTTACTTGTATTTTCTTTAGTCTATTTCCCATCTTTTCCATTTCTTAGTCTCATCATTCGATTTCATGGTTTTTGGCATAAGCACATTCATTTTAGGCCCTATTCATTTCATTTCATAGTTTTACAATGTACATAGAGAATCTTACGTTCACACCCCTCAAGAAGCAACATCAAAAAGGACCTCACCTCTTTAGCTGTGACATGCGACGCCTGATGCTTTAGTAAAACATCAAAGTTTAAATTATGCAATTTACAATACCCCAAGTTGTTCATTAATGCCTTCACTTAGAGGTTTGGCATTTTATTTTACTGAATAGTTTGTTAACATTAAATCGTGTTTGTCAATTTTTGCTAAATCACTATTGATATTCATCGAATGACCGGTTTTTAAGATTTGTTTATATCCAGCACAAGATTGTACAGATTTCTCTTTTCTCTTATAAGTCGTTTTTGTAATATAGAGAATTATATCCAAAAGGCAAGACTGGATAATCTTTTTATCTGACGAAAGGTTTTACAAAAAGCTGAATTCGGATCCTGCAAAGGAATTTTCAGCCTCGTGACTGAAACCCTCGACAAAATGTACAAAGATGAAGAAATAGAACACTATGTTTATAAAGCACTCTTTCCTGCAGAGCAGGACAGTCATATCTACTTTTAAAAAATCCACAATAAGGCATGCCTGGCCGACCCATCGTAAGTGCCATCAGACATCCTACGGAGAGAATTTCTAAATTCCTCGATTTAAATATCCGTCCCCATAGAGAAGATATTCCGTCATTTCTCAAAGACACCACCGATTACAAAAATAAGACACCATCTGCTGACCTCCCAGACAACACATTGTTGGAGACAATGGCCGTCACCTTCTTGTACACCTGCATCGCCTATAAATGGTCTTTATTTTCAATTCACTATGTCGATGCGAAAGATAAGATTTTGACAGAGTTATTCTGGACGGTTGGGTCTAATTATTATATTACATCGAACTTTTCGCCGAAAGTGATACAGCTGGTAAAAAAAAAAACAACCCAAAAAACTACATGACGGCGTGATATACCTTGTAAATAGTTTGTTTACAGGGAGACAGTTTTTGTTACATTATATATGAAAGGTGAAGATAACGAACAGTGATCAATTTCATAACTCTTTTAAGAAATTCAAAATAAAAAGTTGGACAAACACAGACCCCTGGACATACCAGAGGTGGGATCAGGTGCCTAGGAGGAGTAAGCATGCCCTGTCCACCGGTCAAATCCGCCGTGAGCCCAATGTCTTCATCAGGTGAACGGAGTAATCCGTAGTCAAAATTAGTGTGCCAACAAAGGCCTAACAATCCGATCGGTGTGATACACATCAGACGACATTTGGCCCAATGATAGGTTGTATTGGCAAACTAGATGATTATAACGACCATAGAATTTGCGAAATTCCGACTTTAAACGAGAAACCTCTGTGACATCAACTTGTTTGTTAGCGGCCTGCTTCGATTAAAAAACTGATCATACGCAAAACAAGCTCTCTGGTATCTTTTATCTCGGGTTCACGGGGATATATCAAATCGACATATAATTCTTAAAAGATAAAACTTCACTGATTGATCTAAATGTCGAGTTGACGGCTTCAGCAAGATATTTTTTCTTCTCATGTAGAAAGGTTTGAATAAAATCTGCTTCATAAGAATATGAAAACAGGTCAGCTAACAAAGGAGAACAATTCATGCCCATGGGAATTCCAACAGACTGTTGGAAGACCTAATCATCAAAGACCACGAAGATATTGTCAATGAGGAACGCCAGCATATTTTTTTTTATTTCAACTTTAGAGTACTTGTGCGTGGAATCAGAGTGGTGTTTAACAAAGTAATTTTTTAGATGACTTATCACTAGATATGAATATTTCCGTTTTCCATTTTTGTTGCAAGAAGCAAGTGTTGATAAGTCACGTTTTGATGATGTTGATTTGAGACGTTTTGCGATTTCAAATTTACCAAAAGTCTTTAGAATCTTTTCAGAATCCACATTTCATTTACACCACTTTTGGCATACGTTGTGGTAGAGTGCGTTTGAAGTTTCTCCTTTGCAGTGATTAATCTTTTCTTGAGGAGCAAAGTTTAGGAATCCAGTATAGCGACGGTAACTCATATTCATCCATCCCATTGACTGGGATATTAAATGTGTCTAAAACTGAAACATGATTTTGAAGAATTTCATTTCATTTTGAAGAAGTTTGTTTAAAATACAGTTGTAATAATGAGACAAAGACAATATTGTCACAAACTTTGTCAGCTGGAACCAAAACATATTCCTCATGTAACCTATCTAATTCTTTGATCACTTCTGGTTTACTAAACACAGCTGGATAGATGGTACGTACTTTTGTTTTGAAGTGTCTGATACGGGATTTTGATATTCCTCTTATACTTTTAATCCATTTTGACAAGGTATCAACTTGTTTGTTTTTTGTTGTTTATTTTTTTTGTTTTTTTTGTTTTTGTTTTTGTTTTTTTTTCATATTTAGTCTATCGTCTGGCATAATCTTCTGACGCCAATTGAAAGACCCATGTTCTCTGAATTTAGGATCTTTTGAAATAAGTGATTTCAGGTCTTCATTTTCAACTAAATCAACATCACCACTAATGACATGTCCAGCTGGACTATGGCTGAAAGAAGACGAAAAATAAGAACACGTAGGTGTATTAAGTATAAGAGTTTATATCTCGGCACTTCAAAGTTTGTTTGTAATTAAAAAGTTTGGATACAATAGCAGAAGTATTTTTGTAGGAAATACTTGGTGTAGACTTGAACTTGAAATGTGTTGGAATACAAGACTGAACTTTTTATGACGAAGAATGCTGCTTATATTGACGGCATCTTTTCATTTAGTAAATTTGAGTTTATAGAACTGGCGGCATGACTCGGAAGGAATATCATGCAAGGTGAAGATAACGAATAGTAGTCAATCTCATAACTCCTATAAGCAATACAAAATGGATAGTTGGGCAAACACGGACCCCTGGACACACCAGAGGTGGGATCAGGTGCCTAGGAGTAAGCATCCCCTGTTGACCGGTCACACCCGCCGTGAGCCCTATATCCTGATCAGGTAAACGAAGTTATCCGCAGTCAAAATCATTGTGCCGAGAACGGCTTAACAATCGGTATGAAACACGTCAGACAGCATTTGACCCAATGATAGGTTGTATTGACGAACTAGATCGTTATAACGAGCATGGAATTTGCGAAATGCTGACTTCAATCGAGACTGTTGAAACCCCTGCACCATCAACTTGTTTGTCAGTAGCTTACCTCGATTTAAAAACTGACTATACGCAGAACAAGCTCTTGCATATCGAATCAATTGAGATATATAAACACCATATGCAGGTGATAATGGAATATTGCAAAATAAATATGGAAAATTGACGATGGAGAAGCTGAAATCATCCCGTTTGTCATACAGTTGACCCGCGATGGTTTAAATAGACTATGATCGTAGATCGATCTGATTCTGGTTTTGAAAAATCCAAGTATGGACTAGCTTTGGCTTCTTCAAATAACGTATTCAAAACTCTCAATGGAATAGAGTAACGTTTATTGCGAATATTATGTGGACCTGTTGACGTAAGGTCAAAGTGAATCATCGTGTATACTTGGTCTTTTATTTCAACGATGTCCATGACTGCGTTTACGTCTTTGTGTACTTGGAAAAAGTCCCATGATATTCACATTATTTCCCTATGGACTAGTCAAATTTCCTACATTGTATACATTATCATTGCATCCGTATGGAAATGCAGTACCTAGAGATTCTCGTTCTCTACGAAAAGGGGTACTTAATTTTGGATTGTTTGTATGGTATTTTTTGTTCTAGAATCCTGACCTTCATGGACAAGATGGAGTGGTCATGGGGAAACAAAATGTTTATAAAGAAGTTGGTTACCACCGTTATCTATTTGAAATATGTGCCTCGATATTCTTTTATTAAGTGAATCCTTAGTTTCCCCGACATAAATTAAGCCACAAAGGTTACACTCAATAGCGTAGACAACGCTAGAAGATTTACAGGTCAAATTATCCAAGGTTTTGGTACAGAACATATATAAGAATATATCTTAGTTCGGTAAGGTTACTAGTAAATGAATTTCTAGTGATCAATATATCACAAGTTTTACAATGTTTTTACAGAACGTTTTGAGATCGATTACATGAGATCTGAAATAGAATCATCGAAAATCTCTTAATGAACATGGCAATCTTTAATTTGGGTACACGAATTTTCATTTCTGTACGAAAGCTGACTATTTGCCGACTGTACATATGACAAATGTTTGAAATCTTGAAGGATAATCCGAGGGACACCAACCATTCTGTTAGAGCCTGTGCCACTTATTGACTCCACAGAGTGACACCTTTTTATACTGGGTGACGTGTCAGCTAGTATATTGTCTTGTTGTTATTCATATTCATGGAAGAACATATATCGAGCAACAAGTATCCTCGGGAACAGTGCCCACCAGCAGAAATACATGCTCGATGGTTAAATGAAGGGTGCAAATAATGAACAAATATCAATCTCATAACTCCTATAATGAATACAAAATAAAGTGATGGGCAAACACGAATTCCTGGATACACCGGACGTGTGATCAGGTGCCTAGGAGGAGTAAGCACCCCCTGTCGACCGGTCACACCCGCCGTGAGCCTATGTTTTGATAAGGTAAACGAAGTAATCCGTAGTCAAAATCAGTGTACCAATAACGGTCTAAAAATCGGTAGTATGAAACACACACACAGATATATATATATATATATATATATATATATATATATATATATATATATACTTTTCCATTTTCTAAATTTGAAAATCTTTATAAGGTTTGTAAGAGATTAGTAAGAGCAATTTCAATTACTGCCTTCTTTCATTGAAAAGATGTTCATTTTTTATTTTCAAATCAATAAACAGAACATGCACACCAATCCTTTGGAATAAAAATTCAAATAGCTTCTTTCGTCAGTGAATTAAGCTACCGGTATCGACTAACTGAAATGTGATTTTTATCCTCAAATGCAGCTTTAATGAATAAACCAATGGTTTGATGAAAATTATGTAAACTGAACTGCATTATTGCATCTTAGTCTATTTTCTTATCAGATTTGTTCGATCCATTATTCCTCTTGAGTGCACCATCTATCTTATCAGTTTGATGTAAACAAACTGGTTTAACCTCCACAAGCATCAACTGATTCAGCGTTGTCTTTCATATCCCCCTTTCCACCATGTTGTAGGATACGTTATTTCTTAGCCGCACCCGAATGTCTTCTCGATTCTCATTGAAACAATTTGGAAACACCCAAACTATATGTACCCTCCTTTTAATTATCAATAGATCTACATTGTCTATCTGTCCATCTCTGCGCAGACTGGATTTCTGTGTCTTCGTATTAAAACTGGATATTCTCCTAAACCTTTCTCAAGATTCGGCACAAATCTTTATTCGATAAAGACAAATAATTGATAGTCACTGTAATTTGTTTTATCCTGATAAAGAATTTTTGTGTTATCGTTCGAAACGAAATCATTGTAAACCTTAATGTTGTCCTATTTTAACGAAAAAATTAAAGTAGGTACGCTTCGAAAGGAAAAGGACGAAATTCTTGAAACACTGCGTGTAAAAATTAGATACGTCCGACATTTTCTTTTCAAACTATCGGTCAGCTTCACTTTACTAGAGGCCGCCATTGTTACCGTATTGCTCTATATAAAACGTCTATTCATTGGCTGAATATAAGTTAGATTCAGACATCACGTGATAGAAACATCGCCAACTTTTAAATATCTCGATCGGCCAAGGGTTTACAGGGAGGGAAGTGGACCGAAAACCCTTGGCTAGCGAAGATGTTCACAATACCTTCTTCTTACCATACATTGGAAAGACTATACATGTTTAAAGTCCTTTGAATACATTCAAACCATGGAGTTTTAAATGTGGTATCATAGTATTTGCAGAGAATATTTACAATGTTGTTGTCGTGGCCTGACTTAATTTGACCCAATAAGAATTCATTCCATTATACAGTGTACATGTACGTTCCGTTTCGCCATATACCATAAAGGATGGAGTGAGCTTTTTAAACGAAAAAAATGTTTCAAAAATTTTAAATGAAGAACATCTATAATTTGTAAGTTTTCATATCCCCAAATCTCACATTCGTAAATAAAAATTGGTAAAATGACTTTCTCAAATAGGTCAAGATGGCACTTAAAGTGGTTCGCACCTGAAATCTGTAGTAATGTCAGGTACGAGGGTTTTTCGATATGTAATGTGTACTGTACCACAGCGCGATAACGCTTTGCACGATTTCGTGGATGATGATACTCTTGAATAGCTCTATTCAATACCTTTCCAACGGTATAAACACGAGCCTTCAGCACCACATAGTTTTAAACTTACAGTCATTTCAATAGAGCCAGTCGTTGACCACTGTTGTAAAATGGGTTGGAAAACGGGTTGAGAATATTGTAGAAATTAGAGCTTATATAAAAGTTCGCACAAAACTCGGTCATTTGGTAATACAGATTTTTACTGAATTGGGGGAAGTTTATGGGTCTGATAAGGTATCTTATGAGACATATCGTAGGTGGAGAAAGGAATTTCTGACTGGCACAGAAATAATTGAAAGTGATAGCAGATACACGATTCGTAATATTGTCCATTTTGAAGCGTATTTTGAAAGTACGAAATATTTCTGCCAGATGGATACCGCATATATTGACAGATGACCAAAAACGGGTACGAGTACAAACCGCTAAGCAATTGCTCAAAATGTTTCCCAAATGCAACCAAGGACAATTTGCAAATATTGTTACTGGTGACGAAACATGGGTTCACTATTTCGAACAGTAAGAAAAATTGGAAACAAAATATAGCTAACTAAACACGGTAGAGGGCCTGTAGCTGCCAAAAGAACCATAAGCACAAAGAAGGTTTTTTAATGCATATTCTTCTCATGTGATGGTATAGCCGTACAAATTCCGGTGCCGAAGGGCAAAGGTGTTGCAGGTCGGTATTACCGAGATGTTATACTAAAAAAGCTCAAGAAATATTATCATAAACGACGCCCTGTGTCAGGATTTAGGCATGTTCGTCTACTTCATGATAATGCTCCATCACATACATCTGAGCTTGCGAAGCAATTTTTTGAAGTCGGAGAAGGTTACCGTCTTGGCAAGCTCTACTCAGAGTTATCGTTCCTTACACTCACATATACCTCTGTAAACGTCTCAAAATTACCAGTATTATTCCGCTTATAAATCCACTTTTTCATGGTTGATAAAAATAAAACTAAGAACAAGGTTATGAAATAACAAGAAAATGTAAGGCAAGCAACTTATTGAAGTGCAATGCATATCTACAATGTACCTATATGTATATATTTGACATCTGATTTTTAAATATTAAATCATTTACGAATATTTTTGCAACTGAAATCAAAACCATATTTTTGAGCATTTTTACCGTTTTACAAGAATCTTTAAATACCTCGAGACGTTGACAGAGGTGTAAGGAACGATAACTCTAGTTAGAAATTGGGCGAGTGGATCTCGAATTTAAATATTGTTTTAATTTCAACTTTTATTTTGGTTTTAATGTTTTATCGGTATAATAAAACGGTTAGAATATATCATCGAAGAAGACGGCAAGATTCCAGTTCCCCTAGAGCAAGCCGAGTGAGGCTTGAATCTTGCTGACTCCCACAATTATATTCTGGTGTATTATTGAAACCCTTGTAACATCAGTTACAGTGCAACCAAAGCGGATTATGAATATTTACCGTGCCTTTTGCCATCGACAGGTAGAATTGAAGTATCGAGAGTACTGATAGGCGGAAGCATATCTGTAAGTACAAAATCATACTTCAACTTGACCTTTAATCTTGTGACCTGAAAATATATTATGGTCATATACTCTTTAACAGTAACAACTGTCTCAAGTTTACTTATTGTCAAATACTTTTCTTCAAGATATTGAGTAGACAATATTTTTCGATATTGTAGTAATTTGTTCCAGTATCGTCTTTCTAGGGACAAACACTGTACCAGTGCTAGATATGCTAACTCTCAAGCAAGAGGTTCTTTAATATTAAGCAGCCAACACTACGTTTACAGACGGAAAAAACAACTGGGTCTAGAACACTGTCCTTTCTGTTATATAGTTGATTTGCGTTAGCACTTCATCAAAAGTATGCCGATGTGAAGCGTTGCAGTTGATACCCTCATGTATTTTCATAATTGAAATTCATTTTTTTAAAATTTACATTCTACCCTATTCTAGCGTTAAAACAGACTTAGTTACTATAGTTATCAAAAGTCGTCCTCACATTGTTTATATTTGCATAGCATTCATGTGGAATGGCAGTAGGTAAAGATATTTAAAAAGGTCTTCTTGAATAGCCATCGAATCGACAATGTTTTCAGTGTTGCCTCATGTGACTGCGGAGTCCGAATGCGGATGCGCAAAGTCTTCCACACTGCGGACAAACTATGTTGTGGAATGTGCTGTTTTCTATCTTTTCTTGTCTGACGTTTTGCTTCCAATACATCAAGACGTTTGGTTTAAAAAAAACTTGATGTCTTTGTTGACCGCAGTTCTCCATGCGTCACAGTATTTGACCAGGGACGCCAATCCATTATCTTTGATGTAACAGGCTTTGAGAGAAGTCTTGACTGCATCCTTGTAGCGTTTCAAGGGAGTCCTTAGATTGCGTGTGCCCGTAGCAAGTACTGAGAGTAATAGCTGTTTGGGGATACGGTCATCACCCATCCTCATCACATGACCTGTCCATCTGAGTTTAGCCTTGAATAACAAAGCTTCGACGGCAGGTAGATTTCCACGCTTTAGCATTGGTGATCCTATCTTGCCACTTGATACCCATTATCTTGCGTAGATAATTGCAATGTAGACGGCTACCTTAGTTTGCAGTTTTAGGCCGTGCTCACTCCACTGTCTAATCTAGAGGCGATTGAAGGAATCCAGGCTACAATCGAAAGTCAAGCGACAGCTGAGATAGGTGAACACATTTACATTTTGTAACTGTGTCTCCTGGACCTTGATGCATGGCTCTTGTGGTACTGATTGCAGCTTGGCCTGGTGGAATACCTCTGATTTCTTGAGACTGATTGTGAGACCAAACGAACCACATGCCTCCGACAGGTTGTGTGCTAGTACTTGCAGACTGTTCTTTGAAGTGGCTGTTAGTGCACAATCACCTGTAAAAAGAAAGACCTGAAGCAGAGCCTGCTTCACTTTGGTCTGCACAGATCGAAGACGCGTCCATCCGATCTGTAGTTTATGGTGATGCCTGCACGAGACTTGTCTTGGAAAGAGCCGATTGCAACATCGACTGCAAACAGGATGCTGAAGAGCATTGGAGCTATCACCTAACCTTGCTTCACGCCATTGGTGACGGGGAAAGGTTCTGTGCATAGCTGTTTTCCAAAAATATTGCCATCATACCATGGTGGGCATATAACTATCCTGTAGAGCAATATCAACACATTTATTTTAACACTCAGTAAAAAAATCTTTATCCAGTCCCTGTACATGTATATATTGTGAAGACAATAAAAGCATTTCTGAAGAAATCATGTCCTTTGAAATGTTTAAATATTGGTATGTTCCGTGCAGGTGCCTGGTACGTAGAATTAGGGGGTGAAAAAGACCATTATTTGTGATTTTGTAATGCAGATTAAATATACTTTTGGTGAATTTTTCACTTTTTGGGGTATGGAAGAATTTTGAATTGAAGATGGAAGTAGAGAAACGTTTTTGTAAAGAATTTTGAGCCCCCTCCCCTTTCTGACAACGTACAGTATTTATGATTTTGTAATGCAAATTGAATATACATTGTGACTGCCCCTCCCCCCCCCCCTTTTTTTTTTTAAAAAAGACAAACTTGGGAGGATGTATTTCTTTTAGTTTGTTTGTTGCAAAACAAATGAGAGCATTACCCCTTTTTATTCGATAAAGAAGTTTGAGAAAACTGCCTGCCGTGTGTGGTAATAACAATCTCAATAGTGTTCTGTTTGATAGAAATTGCCTCCTCCACATTGTTAACAACTGTCTCTCTTGGTAGAGTTCTCTACAAAACTTGAGTGTGGAATAAATCATACTTTATTTAGGAAGAGATCTAAATCAAAACATTAGTGATATACCTTTGCAATATTCCTAACTCTGAATGATAAAGCTTTTCAAGGATTTCAAAGGAAACAAAAGCCCCATGGGCCACATCACTCACCTGAGTCAAAGTCCCATGAAAAAATTTGGCCCCATATTGTGGTCCCAACCTAGCCCCAGAGTCACGACATAACCAAACTTGAATTCACACGACATGGGGATGCATCAATACCATTGCTGTCAAGGTCACAAGGTCACGGATCATAGTTTGAAATGAAAGGTCTTGCCATAGGATATATATACACACTGTTAATTAGTTCAGGATATATTGAATTCGTTTATGTTTTCTTAAAAGTAGGTGAGACTCAAGATCAAGGTCACAAGGTAAAAAACTTCAAGAGGTGTATGCTTCCTTTTTAAAAATAATTTTGAATTTAAAATTCACAATGAGAGTAGGGATGACGAGGGAAACCTTTCAGCCATTGATATTACTATTGAAGATAACGGAGTAACTATCATAAATATGTATGGTCCAAATACCGATAACCCTGGTTTTTATGAAAAGGTCAGAGACACGTTTTTGAATCTAGATAATGATTATTTTATACTATGTGGTGACTTCAATCTTGCTTTAAAACCAATATTAGATATACAAAAGTATCACAATGTTAATAACCCAAAAGCTAGAGAAAAGGTTCTTGAGTTGATGAATGATTTACAACTTCTTGATTACTACAGGATTCTGCATCCTGACCAAAAAGTATACTTGGAGGAAGAAAAACTCTTTAAAACAAGTTCGTTTAGATTATATATTGATATCAAAAAGCCTCTCAAATATGGTGGAAAAGTTTTCTATTAAGCCTGGATATAAGTCGGACCATTCAGTAGTAGTGATAGAGTTAAAATTTAACACATTCAAAAGATGTCGTGGACTTTGGAAATTCAATAACAGTCTACTGACAGATAAAATCTATATAGATAAGGTCAAACAATATACTTAAAGTACAAAACCAATATCTACATGCTGTCCATATAGACAACAACCATGATCATAGTATTTTTCTGGAAGTTCTTCTCATGGAAATTCGAAGCATAACAATTTCACAGTCTTCTTTTAAGAAAAAGGAAAGAGACAAGCTTGAAAATACCTTATTGGAAGAGATTGAAAACATAGAGTCAGACTGTAACATTAATTTAATCTTTTAGAGGAAAAACAGATTGAACTTGAAAATGTAAGAAAGGAAAAATTACACGGTCACATCATTAGATCACGGGCTAAATGGGTAGAAGAATATTTCTGTTCTTTAGAATCCCGTAATTTAAAACTATCAAAAGTGTAGAAACACATCAGGGGATGCTTACTCCTCCTAGGCACCTGATCCCACCTCTGGTGTGACCAGGGGTCCGTGTTTGCCCAACTATCTATTTTGTATTGCTTGTAGGAGTTATGAGACTGATCACTGTTCGTTATCTTCACCTTTCATTGATCACTGTTCGTTATCTTCACCTTTCATAAAGATCAGGTCATATATGACCAATCAGATATTCTTCATCATATCAGAGTTTTATGAAACTCTTTACACATGTAAAGATTCAGACATAGATTTGGAAGATATCATATGGTCTCGGACACCCCTAGGTTAGACAAGACAGCTTCAAACTCTATGAATGACAAGATATCTGAAAGTGAAATATATACAGGTCTGAAAAATATGAAAAATAATAAATCACCAGGAAGTAATGGATTCACCGTATATTTTTCAATTGTTTTGGAAGGACCTTAAAAACCACACTGTATCAGCTGTTAATCATATTTTAGAAACAAAGGAGCTCCCTATCTCACAAAGACTGGGGATTATTACATGTTTGCCGAAAGGTAACAAACCCAGAAAATTTCTGAAAAACTGGCGTGTTATAGAATAAAATCTACTTTAGATTATTTGATATCGGAAACCCAGTCTGGGTTTATAAAGGGCCGGTAAATAGGAGAAAATACTAGGTTTGTGTATGATCTCACGTCTTTCACAGAATCAAGCAACACACCAGGATTACTTGTACTGATAGATTTTGAAAAGACTTTTGACTCCATATCTTGGAATGTTATATATATAAAGTTTTGAATTATTTTGGTTTTGGGGATTACATAATTACTTGGATGAAAATTTTAAATACAAATATTAAAGCATCTGTATTATAAAGTTGTTTCCCATCAGAGCAATTTGATGTACAGAGAGGTTGTAGACAAGGTGATCCTATTGCTCCTTATTTCTTTATTCTTTGTGCATAAATGTTAGCTATTCTTGTCAATCAGAATACAGATATCAAAGGTATAATAGTGAATGGTAAGGAACACAAAATTTCCCAATATGTTGACGACATAACTTTGGCTCTTGATGGTTCACCAAAATCTCTTTTCGCTGCACTTGACACTATAGACTACTACTCGACTTTCTCTGGATTAAAAATAAACATCTCAAAAACAAAAATTGTTTGAATAGGATCTAAAAAATTCTCTAGTCAAGTATATCACCATACAATATGGAAACTAGAGTGGGGATGCACTACTTTCAACTTACTTGGAATAGAATTTTCTGTGGATATGGGGGGGGGGGGGGGAAATAGTCGATTTAAATTATAGTATTCAGATACCAAAAATCAAAGCTTTGATACGCAAGTGGAATAGAAGAATACTCACTTCCATCGGTCGAGTCACAGTCGCCAAAACACTGCTTTTGCCTAAGCTAATCATCTGTTTATTACATTACCAAATCCAGATAAAGATAACTTGTCTTTTCTGAATAACTGGATTATTTTTAAATTCATATGGAATTCAAAGATTGACAAGGTCAAGAGACAAATTGTCACCCAAGATTACTTAAAAGGTGGCATGAAAATGGTTGAGGTGAATTTTTTTTTAATGTCTTTAAAATGTTCCTAGATTAAAAGATTAACAGTCACAAACCTTGGGTGGATATTTTTTGACAGTCCATGGCAATAAGGTGATAAAAGTTTTTTAAAATAGATTTTGGAGATGAATATATCTATACTGTTATAAACCACAGCAATGACTTTTGGTGTGATGTTTTTCAATCATAGTTACCAATGATGCAAGCAATGGATAAATATTCCATGCGAAAAATCAGTTCTATTCTACATGTAGTATGGCATAATATGAATATGTGTGTTGGTAATAAAGACACTTATATTAAAACATGATATCAACATGGTGTGAGAATTATTGGAGACTTTTTAGATGAAGATGGATTTTTTTTTTTTATTACTTCAAGATTTTTCACAAACATTTAGACTAGCAAATGTATGTACAATGCAATACAATACCACAGTATCACCATGCCTATATCTAAGTTTTTAAAGACTATTCTGTTAAGAGATCAGATGTTAGTACATTGTAATAATTTATTACCTTATAATACTATAATAGTATTCAAATTACAGCAACAATAAAGAATTAATCACACAAGTTGAATTACCTTTGGTATATCAAATAGAAGAATGTACGTTGTACTCCACGTGGGTTTGTTGACAAAAAACTGTAGGTTTCCTCGGTTATTCAGCACAGGACGTACATGGATTGAATGTTATCTTTTGATATTGTATTAAATCGTGTATACGGTAAATAAAAGAACGAAGTCAAAACACCTTATGGTCTTTCAATTAATTAAAGGTTCTTCCCGCATCATTAGGACACCGGATACACACGGGTTTATACATGTATATATAGATTTTTGGTTTAATTTGGTTGTAATAAGTACAAATATGACATTCCTCACAAAATAAGGAACTCATAGATATTCTAAGATGCTCAAAAGTTGAAATATATTTATTTACCCCTTAATATAACTCTTATCTTATATATATATATATATATATATATATATATATATATATATATATATAAATATAAAAGCACTGAAAAGGCCACGACACTGTTTTATAAATTTCTTTACTGGCCTTGTATCTTCTCAGATCCGACACTTTAAGAAAGTAGGGTGTTGTTGGGTTTTTGTGCTATATATATATATATATATATATATATATATATATATATATATATATATACACACACATAGTGGGATAAATCTCCGATATAATCTTCTAGAGTGCTCGACGTGGCCTCACGGAGCTACATAAATTGATGATCAGATGGAGTTCAATCACATAACATTTATTTCTCTACAGGCTGTTTCGTAAGGGGATGGTTTTCCCTCACTCGTCGGGAGAAAAATTACACCTTACGAAAAACATCTACATGACTGAGTACATATTACACAGAAACATACTGGATAGTTGATAAGCATGATTACACACATGATTGAGTAAATAGAAATTTACGGGAATGACGGCAAGTACTGACAAGTTCTGAACGCTTATTCAATGAAGATTTTCAGGGATGACAAAACTTCATATCTCCCTCTCAAACATCATATCTCCCCATCATATTTACCTCTTGGGCAACCTCTTTCATTTACCATATATTTTACAGCAAGGTAGACGTAGTTTATTGTGATGTCACAATGAGTCCGAGTCATTGTATTTTCATAAGGCACAAAATATGCGAGTCCCTGATACACAGCATTCAAGGAGAATGGAACTACAAAAAACTGGTTATCATATCACTGAATTTCGTTGTTTGTACCTTATACAGTAATACGTTAACGGCGCGTTGTTACCGTTAGGGCGATGTCAGCTACATGCAATATATAGATGGGCGGACTCCAATTTCAAATGCACATTTATAGTCTTGCTTTGTTTCGGTATAATAAACAATTTATTGCATGAATGTTCGAAAGATATGAAGATTTATTCACCCAAGAAAAATCATATTCCCCTCGGGCGATTCACCCAAGAAAAATCATATTCCCCTCGGGCGTTGCCCTGGGGGAATATGATTTTTCTTGGGTGAATAAATCTTCATATCTCTCGAACATTCATGCAATAAATGTATAATATAATATAATATAATTCTATTAATGCAGATTTTTTCCACGTTTTGGACATTATTGAGAAATCATAGGAATAAATTACATGCCGTAACGGTAAATTGAATTCATTTTACTTTTTGGTTTGCAGTAAATGCCGTTATTAAAACACATAAAGATGCATATTTTTCACATTTTCTACTTTCTGTTTAGCCATTTCGTCTCTCGGAATTTTAATAGCAATCGCACATTTTTCGGCAAGCGGGGAAATAAAGT
This sequence comes from Ostrea edulis, assembly GCF_947568905.1. Taxonomy (NCBI): domain Eukaryota; kingdom Metazoa; phylum Mollusca; class Bivalvia; order Ostreida; family Ostreidae; genus Ostrea; species Ostrea edulis. The sequence continues at coordinate 61,846,731 of NC_079164.1, forward strand.
TTGCCGCAATGATCGGGTCTTTGCGGCAAACTTCATTTTCCCGCTTGCTGTTTTTATTTCCTTTGTCTGTAGAGCTAATTCTGGGATTTATTTGCCTTCCCCATAATAAGACTTCCCCCAGAAGCCTGGCTCTTGAGTGAGCCTTCCCCTGGAAGCCTGGCTTTAGAGTGAGCCTTCCCCCTGGGGGAAGACTCACTCTAGAGCAGGAGAACCCCCGGGGAAGTCTACAGCCATACTTTCCCGTGGGAAGACCTACTCTATCACTAGTTGTAGAGTCAGACCCCCCCCCCCCCCCCCCCAATAGCAGGACTTCCCCCTTCATTTATTTCTGGTAAACTACTATCACTTTATGGAGATTGTTTAGATACTAAGACCTTTTTCAGCAGGACATTAAATGACTTTGCTTAAGTCGTTCATTAAACTCAAGAGAAGAAAACGGTGAATAAAACACATTGGAATTAATAAGTCATTTTGTTTGACCCATAGACCTTGAACTTTGACCCACACAATACCTATGCCTTGGTTAGTTTTAGAAGTTTGAAAATTGAAATGAGGAAATTTCGAATTTATGTTTCTTCTCATCTGCGTACAAATATAGGTTATGCTTTTAAACTTGTACATCTTCAGATAGGTAGTTAGAGAGGTAGGTAGGTAGGTAGAGGGGTAGGTAGGTAATTCCCTGTCCGATAAACTAAAATTTATTTCATAGTTTGCGCAGGAGGGAATAAAAGCGGGGGTGTCCCTCTAGAGCGAGACTTCAAGAGGGTGGTATGGCTCTAGAGTGAGTCTTCCCCCTGGGGGTAATGTTTATTCTAGAGCAAGTCTGCTGGGGGGAAGGCTCACTCTAGAGCGAGACTACCTGGGGGCGGGGGCTCACTCTAGGGCCAGACTTCCGCAGAGCTAGGAAAGGCTCACTTTAGAGCCAGACTTCCGCGGGGGGAAGGCTGGCTCGGGGGAGGGGGGGAGTCTGGTTCTAAAGTGAGCCTTCCCTCAGGGAGGGAAGGCTCACTCTAGAGGCAGACTTCCGGGGAGAAGTCTCACTATGGGGGAAGTCTGACTCTATAACACCGGTATTTCATATAACACCGGTATTTCATATAACACCGGTATTTCAGTTGATGACGAGCAAATCACGTGTACTCATTGGAGAAAAAAATGTTGACGTTTATTTGACGTTTAATTGATTGGGGTTGCTTGTCTTTATCTCTCTCTCTCTCTCTCTCTCTCTCTCTCTCTCATCAGGACAGGACATTAATTGATCTATACATTTAGCACCATATAAATTGCTCATTTGATTTGTACAAGACTATTTTTGAAAATCTCATTTTTATTCGTTTTCACGTTTGATATATTGTTATTACACGCATTACAGAAGTTTTTGAAGTCAAATGAATGCCTTAGCCACGACTCACAGTTAGAGGAGGGGGCATATTTCTGCTGATCTGAGGATGTGTGAATTGTTCAAGGTAACTTAGGTTGCTCGTCAGTACTGAAGTAACATTGTTTCATATTGCACTTATACATTCAGAACTCAATCAGGCAAATTGACTTCGGGTTTCTAAAGTCATAAAAATGTAATTAGTCTGAGTTCTAGGCACACCATCGCGATTTCAATAGGATTCAATCCAATTGACTGTAAATAACTGCATGCTTGGTCTAAAAAAAAAAACTACTGTTAAATGGAAAATCGAACTCTACAGGGGCTGTTCATGCATGTTAATCGAACAAGAAATTAATATGAAACCCCAAACCTCTCTTCATAAGCAAAATATGGGCTGGTACATACATGAGCAGTAAACTTGTATTGCTGAGGGCATCGTAAATATGTTAGATGTCAAAAGATGAATGTAAACTTTGTGTAAGCGCTGATTACGATACACTTTGTAAAAGGCATCCTGATTCTTTAATTCAAAAAATCAGAATGAGACGTTATGTCAAAAAAGTAAGATTAAAGCATTAGCATATCCACAACAATATTCATGACAAAGTATTCAATAGTCCCATGGACGGAAGTGTTACTGAACGCCTAATTATTACAAGCTTAACAGAGAAAAGGTTAGGAGAAAACAAGTGATGACCGTTTATCACCGACTGTCAGATCCACGACTTATTTCGAAAATAGGAAGACAGCAATCATGTTATTGGAAGTACATGATCATTATGTATCAGTTCTCGTTCTAGTTTTTGTTACTACATTAACAAACACAGACAGACTCTTGCACCTTTTCTGTAATTTTATTAAATCCTTGTAAACGATTTCTGATTTTGAATATGCGATTTTGCTCAATATAATCCATAATTCGAATTCATAATCATTTAGCATTCTTATCGTCCATTGAAAATCGACTTCTCATTCCTAATATAAAAATTCAAAAGTTGCAACAAGGGGGACGACAATTTGGTGTGTGAGATTATGCCCAAATCGTCGCCGGCGACGATTTGGGGTGTAACACCCCTAGCCTCAGTGGATGATTTGAATTTAAATCTACACTTGAATGAAAATTTTTCGACGAGATGTAAAGCAAAACAAAACCTGGGAATCCTTTTATATTTCAAAATATGACTAACCAATGCTCCGCTGTTCTTGACAAGATTTTCCCTATATATTCCCAAATAAAACTTTGGCCCCTATTTTGGACCCACCCTACCCCTGGATACCATAATTTGAAGAAAAAATTTAATATACAATCAATAAAAACCTTTTACATAAGTTTTGCCTGTTTTTAGTCCAGTGGTTCTTGTTGAGATTTTCTAAAGGTGTCACCATATTTTCACTATTCTTGATTAATTATCTCTCCTTTCAAAAGGATGTAAATCACCATTGTAAACTTTTGAACCTCCTTTACTTAAAGATACTTTATGTCAAGTTTGGTTGAAATTGACGCAGTGGTTCTATAGAAGAAAACAAGAATGCATAAAGTTTATAGAGACGGACGGACAACAGATGATCAGAAACGCTCAATTAAGCTTATAGCGCAGATTAACAAATGACTAATCAGGATCTTGTTGCTCTCGAGAAAGAGATTCTAAAGATGTTTCCCTGTGTATTCCCATATAGAACTTCGTTCCCCTATCATGACCCCACCCTAACCCCGTCCCCATGGCCATGATTTTAGCAAACTTTAATTCAATCAAGACCCTCCAGTTCTTGAGAAGATTTTTTAAAATTATTATTTATCTCCATGTGGAACTTTGATCCCATATTATAACTCTACCCTAGTATTCCCCCGGTGGCAATAATTCTAACAATTGTGAACCTAAACTCATTAAGGGAGCTTTAACACCTTTCCTGGTTCAGTAGTTCTTGAGCAATACCCAGAATTGTCTTTCCTTACAAATGTCAAGTCTCTTTGTGACACAAGAAACACTGAACTGCGTTGAAACGCGGATATTGTTCAATTACACGATATACATGTAGGTAGCTATGCATTGTAATGTGAAATAATGAATTAACAAGAGTACCGCAAACGGTATATCTGAGCCCGTCGGACAGTGAAATACCATCTGTAATCACATCATGCACTTTTAGCCTTAAAGTAGGTCATGGTGCACCAACACAGTTGACATTCTGAGAGGAAGGTTGTGACAAGTCAGTACAATATCTGTATCCATGATGAAAAATAGTCCAGAAAACTATTTGACCTACTTTTAGCCCTAAACTAGGTCACGGTGCACCAATCAAGTTCATTGATTGATTGTATATTGTTTAACGTCCCTCTCGAGAATATTTCACTCATATGGAGGCGTCACCACTGCCGGTGAAGGGCTGAAAAATTTAGACCTATGCTCGGCGCTTATGGCCTTTGAGCAGGGAGGGATATTTATCGTGCCACACCTGCTGTGACACGGGACCTCGGTTTCTGCGGTCTCATCTGAAGGACCACCCCATTTAGTCGCCTTTCACGACAAGCAAGGGGTACTGAGGACCTATTCTAACCCGGATCCCCACGGGACCAATCAAGTTGAAGTGTAAACTGATTATGTATTTCTCTAAGAGGGAGGTTGTGATAATACCTGGATTCAAAACTAGAAAAAATTCTGAAAAATTGTTTGAACCCCTTTTACCACTAAGTAGGTAATGGTGCACCAATCCAGCTGAATTGCAAACTGAACTTGTATTCCTCCAAGGAAACTTATGACTAAGTTGCAGGGCAATATCTGTATAAGTAACGAAAAAAAATCAATATATGCACCCAGGGGTTCATGAGCCAAGTTGCATAGGATACATTGTAAAGTCAGGAATGATGTGACATATTTATAATTGTGAAGAACTAATTTCAGTTTCAAACTTTTCGAGTTACTGTCCAGAAACCATATTTGCAAGTTTTCAATCTATATATTCGGTCACTGTGACCTTGACCTTTGTTCTCAAATCAATAGGGGCCTTGCTTTGCTGGTATCCAACAATATATCCAAGTTTCATTTGATTCAAATTAAAAATTTTCGAGTTATCCTCCTGAAACCAAACTTTTTGGAATTTTAAATATATCTTCGGTCACTGTGACCTTGACCTTTGACCTATTTTCTCCAAAATCAATAGGGGTCTTCCTTACTTGGTACATAACAATATCTTTAAGTATCATTTGATTCGGATTTAAACTTTTTGAGTTATCATCCGGAAACCAAATATTTCTGAAATTTTCATTCTATATTCGGTCACTGTGACCTTGACCTTTGACCCATTTTCTCCAAAATCAATAGGGGTCTTCCTTACCTGGTACCCAACAATATATTAAAGTTTCATTTGATTAGATTGTAAACTTTTTAAGTTATCATCCGGAAACCAATTGTTGACGCCCAACCGCCCGCTCGCCCGCCTGCATCACCAAACCAATAGCCGAGTTCAACTTCGTTGCAACTCGGCTAACAAGGTTTTTCTACCAAGTGATACTACGACCTTGAAAAACATCTGGCATCCTCCACCTGGCATAAGGTGTATGTGCACCAAGTTTGACAGTCCTAGCTGCAAACTGTTCGGTTTGTATTCCGCCCGCAAGGTTTTCCTGCTAAGTGATACTACGACTTTGACCTTGAAGAACAAAATTGATCCTCCACTTGGTATGAGGAGTATGTGTACCAAGTTTAACAGTCCTAACCTCAATATGCATCGTTCTCTCATCATGGTGATTAAATGTACTGTGATGATTAACGGTCGGGCTCGGAAAAGTCGGGCTCGGGATGTATCTAGCTATTACGTAAACCGGGCTTTATTGCTGTGCATTACGAAAGCGTCCGAGGGTAGTTCGAGTGCACATCAGTATATAAAGCGGTGATGAGCGATATATCGCCAGTTCATTGTCGGAGCTCAAAGGAGTAAGATCGCAGCAGAAGCGGTAAGGCGAGAATAAATTCAACCCTGGTTATTTTTAGTATACGGTGGCTAGTATACTGGTTTTAGGGTGTTATACAGTGAATTAAAACTGTTTGTTATATTTCGATATAATTGTACTTAAGTTCTGTCTGGGTATAGGACAGATCTGGGGATACATCCGAGATCCGTACTTGTATAGGATACATGCCTGTCCCGAGGATACATACCTGCCCGGACACAGACCATATGCCCAATTAGATTTGTTTGCTCTTATATTAGGGATAGATAATCCTAAGACTTATCTGTATATATTGACTCGTTCTTATTCACATCATCATTTTTCGTAATTATTTCTGATTGCCATTTTCCTATATATACAATCATTTATCTATCATTGTCTTGATATATCCAAATCTACGGACGTTATGCACGTTACATAAATTGGTGGCAGCTGCGGGATTTGGGTTAGGTCGTTTTGATAGGGTTATAATAAATTTGTTTCTATCACAATGTCTGGTCTACGGGCTGACATATCATACATAGATCGAGAAATAGAAAATCTCAGTAGGGAGATAGATGAATCTTTGCGACTTTTAGGTATGCAGGAAAGTATCTCTGGCAGCTCAAGGCCAAGACAAATAACAAGGATGAGTACACCGTTTATAGGTAGACCGGATAGGGCTCTTGGTGATGTTAGCCTGAATCACGGGGATGTAAACGGAGGACAGAACCCTGCACACAGCACAAGGATAGATGCAAACCAAAATCAGGCGAGATCAAAGCCAAGGAACTTTATTAAACCTGCTACTTATGACGGTTCAGGCATGTGGAACGACTATCTATCTCATTTTGAGTCTGTGTGTCTGCTAAACGAATGGACCGAGACAGAGAAGGGGTTATATTTAGCTTCATCTCTTAGAGGGCTAGCTCAAGGTGTGCTGGGTAATCAGCCTAGGGATGAGAGACAAAACTACGCAAAACTGGTCAAGGCTTTGCAGGATAGGTTTGCTCCATTAAACCAGACAGAGCTATATAGGACTCAGCTTAGAGAAAGGAGACAGAGACCTTCAGAGAGTTTACCGGAGATGGGCCAAGAGATAAGAAGGCTTGTGAATCTAGCCTATCCTACGGCTCCGGACGATGTTCGTGAGATCCTTGCCACAGAACAGTTTCTAGATGGACTGCATAACGCGGAGATGCGTCTGAAGGTAAAACAGGCCAGACCTAACAGTCTAAACGACGCTATACAGAGAGCCGTTGAACTTGAAGCATTTTACAGAGCCGAGAGTCGTCGCACTGAAAGTGTGAGAAGCGTAGATCAAGAGTCTGGTCACGGTTCAAAGATTGATAAATTCATAGAGACGATGGAGAAAAATATGGGATATCTCCAAAGGGAAATGAAGGACATGAAACAATGGAAATTTCAAATGCAAACAAAGGGACGCGATGCAAGGCAGGCCAAAGATGAAAGTAGGAATAATTATGCAAGCAGTGTACGAAAGTGTTACAGGTGCGGATCTGACAAACACTTAAAAAGAGATTGTCCCGAATTTAAACCGACCCATCATTCAGGTTATAAACAGAAGAAAATGAATACAACTGAACATAAGCCAAGTGATCGGGCTCAAGGTAACGAACCCAAATCTGGAGAGGCACACTCGAGGACCATCCATTTTATCAAGGAGTCAGGAGTTTATGTGACTGCCAAAATAAATGAGATGGATACGTACTTACTCATTGATACAGGTGCCACTGTTTCCTTGTTATCAAAGGTATGCTATGGGAACATACACGGAAAAGACACGTGGTCATTGGAAAATGTTGACAGAAATGTACTGTCCGCCAATGGGTCCTTTGTAGGGATATATGGTAAAACATCGATCAGCCTTGTGCTGAATGGGAAAACTCTTCAACAAGAATGATCGTGGCTGATATATCTGTGGACGGAATTCTTGGTTTAGATTTCCTCGTCAAAAATCAGGCCATTATAAACATGCGTACACACAAAGTTGCCATATCTGGGATAGAACACCCTATTCAGTTGGAAGGTACCGCACATGAGTACAAGATTGCACTAGTCAACAGGGTTGTCATACCCCCCAGGTGTGAAGTAATGGCTGAGGGCAAGATCTGTGCAGGGCCGGATGGGGGATTCCCTGTGAAAATTGGACTGGTGGAGCCATCTGAAAAGTTCTTAAAATCAGATTCTGCTATGTTGGCTAGGTCTTTGATACGACGCCAAGAAAGAGTACCACTCCGCCTGATGAATCTGTCATCTTCTAACAAGACTTTTCAGCCAGGAACTGTGGTTGGTAAGTTGTCCCCAATCAGTGAGATGGTAGCAGTGTCATGTACGAAGAAAGCTGCAAATAGTACGCAGGAAATGCCAAAGCATATACAGGAGCTGTTTGATAGCAGCACTAAGAATCTCGGATGTCATGAAAAAGACATGACCAGAGATTTACTTATCAAGTATTCAGATCTGTTTTCTGTGACTGATGAGGATGTTGGTCGAACCTCAATAGTTCAACACAAGATCGATACCGGGACTCAACCAGCTATCAAACAGGCACCAAGGCGCCTTCCATTTCATATGCAAAAAGAGGTCGAAGAACATGTGTCTGACATGTTGAAAAGAGGTATTATTGAACCTTCTCAGAGTGCCTGGTCATCAGCAATCGTCTTAGTAAAAAAGAAGGACGGATCCAAAAGGTTCTGTGTAGACTATAGGCGGTTAAATAGTGTCACTACCAAAGACGCCTATCCCCTACCTCGTATCGATGAATCACTCAATCAGTTGAATGGTGCAAAGTGGTTCAGTACCCTCGACCTTAACGCTGGATACTGGCAGGTTGAGCTAGACCAAAACGACAAGCCTAAGACAGCATTTGTGACCCGTCAAGGTTTGTACGAGTTCAATGTAATGCCATTCGGGCTCTGCAATACCCCGGCAACATTTGAACGTCTTATGGAGACGGTGTTGTCAGGTTTACAGTGGCAAGTATGCCTCATCTATTTAGATGATGTTATTGTGTATGGGAAAACCTATGAAGAAATGTTACAAAGCCTAGAATTGGTCTTTGAAAAGTTAAGAGAAGCTGGTTTGAAGCTGAAGGCCAGGAAATGCACGCTGTTTGCAAAACACGTCAAATACCTGGGGCATGTTATATCTGAAAAGGGGGTCGAGACGGATGTGGAGAAGGTTGAAGCCGTTAAAAAGTGGCCAGAGCCAGTGAACAAGACGCAAGTAAGGTCGTTCATTGGCCTCTGCAGTTATTATAGGAAATTCATAGCAAACTTTGCCGATATAGCTCTTCCATTACATCGATTGACTGAAGCATCGGTTGTTTTCAAATGGACAAATGAATGCCAGATAGCTTTTGATGCGTTGAAAGCAAAACTAACATCAGCACCTATCCTCACGCATCCCGATTTCAGCAAACCATTTATCCTTGATACGGATGCGAGCCAAAATGCGATCGGCGCAGCCCTGTCACAGGTTCAAAATGGACAGGAGAGGGTAGTAGCGTATGCCAGTAAGGTTCTCAGCAAGTCTGAGAGAAGGTACTGCGTGACGAGGAAGGAACTCTTTGCAGTAGTTACATTTATAAAACATTTCAGGCATTTCTTGTATGGACGCAAGTTTCTTGTGAGGACGGATCACAGTTCCCTTCGGTGGTTGCTTAGGTTTAAGGACCCTGAAGGGCAGTTAGCTCGATGGCTTGAGGTGATTTCGGCATACGATATGGAAATGCAGATGGGCTAAGTAGAATTCCCTGCACACAATGTGGATATTTTGACGACTGGGAGAAACCAGATGTGCATGAGGACTATACAAGAACATTAAACCAGGAGGCTAAAGACGTGTTTACTGCTGAATCAAGCAGTCTAGTAGAAATGCAGGATGAAAGTCGGGATATAAGATTTGTAAAGGATTGGATGGAGGAAGGGAAGCGTCCAGAGTACACTGAAGTTACTGCTGAAAGTTACATGGTCAAGTCACTGTGGGCGCAGTGGAGTAGATTGGCGCTGAAGGATGAATTGCTGTGTCGCATGTGGGAAGTTGAGGGGAGCAACAATACGGCATATCAAATTGTTATGCCGCTCTCACAGCGAAGATTTATCTTGCAGCAGATGCACGATTCAAAGACATCTGGTCATCTAGGAGTGACCAAGACATTGAACAAGATTCGGCAGAATTATTACTGGCCGGGTCTGCAAAGTGATGTTAGGAGTTATGTTGCTGGATGCGACCAATGTGCACGAAGGAAAGCTCCACTTAAGACAAAGAGAGGTCCAATGCAACCTTTACAAGTTGGTTACCCAATGGAGAGGATAGCGACAGATATCCTTGGGGAATTCCCAGTCACAGATAAAGGGAATCGCTACATACTGGTAGTGTCGGATTACTTCACCAAATGGACAGAGGCCTTCCCAATGCCTAACATGGAGGCTCAAACTGTAGCAAGACTAATTGTAGAGGAAGTAATCTGTAGGTTTGGAGTCCCTGTCTCCATACATTCCGACCAAGGCCGCCAGTATGAGAGTCTTTTATTCCAGGAGGTATGCAAACATTTGCAAATCCGAAAAACAAGAACCACACCATACCATCCTCAGTCTGATGGTATGGTAGAACGGTTCAACAAGACCTTAGCTACAATGCTTAGTAATTATGTCGATGATAATCATCGGGATTGGGATGAAAGCATACCCTTTGTAATGATGGCATACAGAGCTTCGCAGCATGAATCAACGGGATTCACCCCAAACATGCTTATGTTGGGTAGGGAATCTACCACCCCGTTGGATATTATATATGATATGCCTTCATCCTGGAAACAGATCCCAAAGCATGACTGGGTCTGGATTCTGCTCGATCGGATGGAACGGGTCCACCACTTGGTTAGACGACATTCAGAGGGAGCAATTCTTCGGCAAAAGCATTATCACGACATGAATATGTCATATGAGCAATTCATTGCTGGGGACTCGGTGTATGTATATTTTCCCCAAAGGAAAACCGGTTGCTCTCCGAAGTTGACATCGTATTGGCGAGGACCATTCCAGGTCCTGGCAAAAGTCTCCGAAGTCCTATACAAGGTCAACTGTGGACGCAACGGAAAGGAACAAGTAGTTCATTGCGACAGGATGAAAGCCTGTAAGGCTCAAGTTCTCAGAGGCGAGGGTACCGAGCAAGGGTTCAGTGACCCTCCAAATATTGAAATAGATATCGAAGAACAGGATGATGACTTTAGATCATCCAACACAAATGTTGAAGTTACAGACGAGTTGGTTGCTGAGAACCGACCAAAACGCGAAAGGCGTACTCCTACTTGGCTACATGATTATGTTCAGGACTAGAACCTGAATTTCAGTTGTATATATGTATAAATTCTATATCCTAGAGTATGTCTATCCTATGATAGGACCAGTAGTCCTGCTATTGTTTGTTTGCATCAAGAAGGCTGAAATCATTTGTATAAGGTTGTTGTGTTTTACATATTTTTCAGAATGACAATGGTGAACACAAAGGTGACCCTCAAGAAACTGAAGGAGATTTGTCCAGTTTGCTTTAAGGAAGTGGAAGGGAAGGGTGCCTGGACAGCCCATGTAGTAAAGTGTGCCAGCAGCATGTTAGTGTGCGAAAGATGCCATGTGTCCTTTAAGAAGAAAGAATATCTAGCAAAACACATGAGGTTGAAGCATGCGGAGATCGATACGTCCAAAGAGACAGAGAAAGACATTCCAGGACCCAGTTGTTCACCGCAGGATGATAGTGACAGTGGGAGTGACTGGGATGAAGATCCAGAGGTTCAATTGGAGGAGACTTCCAAGGAAAAAGAACCCCCAGCAGATAAGGCTGATACAATTGACCTGTTGACTGGACGTACGTACAGAAAACGAACTTCCCCTAGTCCTGTTCAAGCTCCTAGAAAAGTGGTCTGTAGAACCGCAGTGTATCCTGCCCAGGGTGGTGTGGCAGTTGCGACACAGACTGATGCTGGTGTCGGAAGTACAGTGGATAAAAGTACCCAGACAGCTGGCTACCGAAAGCGAGTTAAAGAGGTTACCATCACCAAGTACCATGAGAATGGCAGAAGTGTCGAGAACATTGTAGAGAGAGAGGAGTTTTATAATATGTAGTAAGATTGACTGTTGGAAGCTTAATTCGGTAATGTTCAGACAGATAGTCTTTTATGATAATGTTGACCTTAACTTCTTTATCATTAAGATATGTATGTATATCAAAAGTTTTCATAACTTGAATTGACAATTTCATTTGTTAAAGATATGTTCATCATTTCTTCATTGTTTCCATATCTCATGATTTCTTCTCATTAAATCATTTATCATTAGCCCTTTATAGTTTTATCATGCGAGGACGCATGAGGAATAGAGGCGTGGGTAATGTGATGATTAACGGTCGGGCTCGGAAAAGTCGGGCTCGGGATGTATCTAGCTATTACGTAAACCGGGCTTTATTGCTGTGCATTACGAAAGCGTCCGAGGGTAGTTCGAGTGCACATCAGTATATAAAGCGATGATGAGCGATATTTCGCCAGTTCATTGTCGGAGCTCAAAGGAGTAAGATCGCAGCAGAAGCGGTAAGGCGAGAATAAATTCAACCCTGGTTATTTTTAGTATACGGTGGCTAGTATACTGGTTTTAGGGTGTTATACAGTGAATTAAAACTGTTTGTTATATTTCGATATAATTGTACTTAAGTTCTGTCTGGGTATAGGACAGATCTGGGGATACATCCGAGACCCGTACTTGTATAGGATACATACCTGTCCCGAGGATACATACCTGCCCGGACACAGACCATATGCCCAATTAGATTTGTTTGCTCTTATATTAGGGTAGATAATCCTAAGACTTATCTGTATATATTGACTCGTTCTTATTCACATCATCATTTTTCGTAATTATTTCTGATTGCCATTTTTCTATATATACAATCATTTATCTATCATTGTCTTGATCTATCCAAATTTACGGACCCAAACACGTTACAGTACCAAGTTTAACGGTCCTAACCTCAATATGCATCGTTCTCTCATGGTGATTCAATGTACTAAGTTTAACGGTCCTAACCTCAATATGCATCGTTCTCTCATCATGGTGATTAAATGTACCAAGTTGCAAGATCCTATCAACCAATAGTTCGGTCTATATTCTGCCTACAAGGTTTTCTATTTAACTGATACTAGGACCTTGACGTTTGACCCCCGGACGTTGAAAAACGATAAGCATCACGCTTTTCATCAGGTTAATCAAAACAGTTCACTTTGTATTTTGCCTACAAGGCCCGAACAGACGACGCCATACCATTCAATTTGACAGCCGTATAAAATTGATATTTATTGCCAAGTTCCTGGACCGTTCAATGTGACATTGATATGTGTTCATATTATTCCATTTTCTTCTATGGTTATTGTAAGTATGTTTTAAAAATTAATGAAGAATATGCAATTTTAGATAAATAAAATATATAAAAGTATGTACTAGATTTCATTTTAAAAAATTTAATTGTAAAAGGAATTTTTATACAAATTTCATCAAAATTGTCAATGAAATATATTCCACATCACCTCCAAATAATGTTTTCTGGAGTTCAAGGCGGTGGTTTTTTGTTGTTTTTTTTTTTTTTTTTTTTTTTTTTTTTTTTTGGCATTACTTTAAAACCCATTATATTACAGGTGTGTATAATCCCCAAGTTCCTGATTTTGATTTTAGAACTGATAGATGAAAAAGAGACCATTTGAATTTATCTCTTTTCAATTTGATCCTGTGGGGATCCGGGTTAGAATAGGTACTCAGTACCCCTTGCTTGTCGTAAGAGACGACAAAATGGGGCGGTCCTTCGGGTGAGGTCACAAAAACCGATGTCCCGTGTCACAGCAGGTCCCATGTCACAGCAGGTGTGGCACGATAAAGATCCCTCCCTGCTAAAAGGCCGTAAGCGCCGAGTATAGGCCTATATTTTGCAGCCCTTCACCGGCATTAGAGACGTCTCCATACGAGCGAAAAATTCTCGAGAGAGAGAGACGTTAAACAATATGCAACCAGCCTTTCCGATTTGAAAGTAGATTACACAACGTTTACTGCCTCTCAAAATAACGAAACCACCGATTCAACATAAATTGTACACATAAACTAAACTTGAAATAATTCCTAAGATAATGAAAACAAACACAATGTATTCCAGATATATATTTATTAGGTTAAACTAAAGTAAGAGCACCTACTAACAGCGGTTAAATTAGATTAAATTCTGAAATTTTACCAGCATACTCCAAAGAACATTTTACGTACTCTGTTTAGTAGAACCAGTTTTAAGACATTATACACAACGTCTGATCGGGTCAAAGTCATGAAATCGATACATGGTCTCAGTGAGTATTACATTTCAAACCCATACATCTATTTTTTTTGTGGATCACATGAATCATAGTTTTGATGATCTATATTTTATTGGAGAATAATGGACAAGGCATTTCTTTGATCTCTACAATTACCATAGAAGAATTATTTTGCAATATATCATACTGTAGATTCATTATTTTTTGTCCAATTCCAATTATCGATGTTCTCAAAGTTCTGCTACAACACGACATCAATGGTTCATTTTCCTTTTCAAGAGAAAAGTGTCGACTAGATTTCCACGAAATTACGTATTGGTGAATATTTTTTGGATGAATTCATGTAAGTTGATTCCCTTGAAGAATTAATGAAACCACCAGAGATAACTAGAGAGTGGAAGGCCTTCTGGCCAGAAACAGTTTTTATACACAACTGCATTAAATGAACACTATACGATTTATTAAATATTCATAAAACATGCGTATTTTTCACAATGAATGAAAATAATGGGTGTATTCATACAATTACATGAACAAGATCATATTCATTATAATAGTAAAACACAAGCGTAATTTAATGTCCACAATAAATATCAAATATGAAACATAGTTTCTGGCACATATAATGTATCAACTGGGACTGCTTTGCATTTTAACTGCACAACTTCGATAACAAATGGTAGACTAGACACTTAATCTACTATATATAGTAATTAAATCCCATGAAAACTGAGTGCGTTTTCTCTGTTGTTGCATTTCAGTCTGTATTTGCATTGGTACCTTTTCCCTTTCTTCCTGACAAGAATGCGGATTTACCTGTGGGAAAATATTACAATGAATTACAAAAACATTTTACTACTCTGTACTTTTTCACAGCAGTTTGTTATACAGGCAACAAATCAAATGCGATCATGTTTGTAAAATCAACCTATATATATCTGCATGTAAATCCATCCCTTCTAATAAAATCACTTGTTTCATATCAAATTATATTCTATATGTATTTCTTAAAGTCATCATTAATTCAGACAATGCTTATAACACTTTGAGAAGAATTAGACAGCAGGCTGAGCCTCCCCGAGCCATCTCCCTGTCACGTTTCTAAAGCCCTTGAAATATGGAGATAAATTGTATTGATTCTACATTTGAATCTTCGTCAAAACGAGGATAAAATATTCATTTCTTTAAAATATGACCATGCTGCCCTGTTATGTAGAAGAACAACTTATACGGATTAAGTTTCATGCATATATAATTTATTACTTTTTATATATATATATAAAGATGTATTGTTAATTTCACAAACTCAGAGGTGTATGATTATAAAAAGCATTTATCATGCAAAACAGGTTTCCCCCTATAGAAATCTGAAAGATTATTACAAATAAAATGTACCTGCACCAAATACCTGTAATTATGAGACTTCATCATTCATTATGTAAAGTCGTAACTTCGAAAATAAAAATCTGCCATAGTTACTGTACTCCCAGGGAAGAAATATTTACATTTCCAATGCGTTTGTCTTCGATATCTTTAGCAATTAAATTGATATCCATTGATAAATATATTGCGACGTCATAGAGCCCACAGACGCTGGACTAGAATTTTACATCCGGCGTCGACCGGCCCCCGATCCGTTAATGTGTGAATGGGACTTTAGCTTAGAGACTTTATGTGTGAGCGCATTTCTGTAGTTCTTGAGTTCGAATCCCGCCGCTGTTTTACCCCCCTCCCCCCTTCCCTCTATTACTTTCTACTAAAACTGGAGTTTTTCACCACGGTAATAACGTAAATTTTAGTTTTCGATTTTCAACTATAAAGTACACATCCGCCACTTTCCATTTCTAACCGTTTTCTGTGGTGTGATATACATGTATACAATGGACCGATTACCGTCGGTACACACCAAACCTCCACGGCTACATTTAAGATATACTTGTTACCGTCAGTCTAGAACCCCCAAAGTATATTTAAAGAAGCACCGACTATCCTCAGTATATACTACATTAGTGGTACTTTACACGTGCATTTAAAATGTACTGTTACAATCTGTCTTTTGTATACATTACACATCTAACTTTTCTGTGTGTCCATTACTGTCACTATCATATGATTGAATAATTTCTAACTTTCTACATGTAATTGACCGAAAACTAACAAACTAGAAAAAAGAACGTTATATTCACATGCACGTGCCTTCGATGTGAATATAGCATTCGATTTCTCCAACATTGGATCAAAATTTAAATATGAAATTTCAAATTGATACGGTTGATTATCATATTTGGTCCTTCAATGAAAACTCGCGTCTCTACTTACTTTCGGCTAGGTTTTGCATTAATTATAAAGGGTGGCTGCTATCACTAACTGGAGTAACGGTTGTTGAATTATAGTAAAAATCAAGCCTTAACGATCAGGTATCGCTTGGCAGGTTCTAGTAGACGGTTTCGATGTTTTATATTATTTAGTCCTGTAATAAACAAAACCTTGCGTCTTTAAACACTTTCGACTCGGTCTATCATTATATCTGTAAACAAAACGACCAAACAGGTATCGTTTCGTACGCTCTAATACGGTATCCAGTTTCGATGTTTTGAATCATTGTATACAGTAGTAAATACTAACCCCACTTGAATTAGCAGTTTACAGATTATTGTCAGTGAATAATAACCCGGTTGCATTTAAAGTTTACCGATTATCGTCAGTAAATAATAACCCCGCTACACTTAGAAGTTTACCGATTATCGTCAGTAAATAATAATCCCGCTACACTTAGAAGTTTACCGATCATCGTCAGTAAATAATAATCCCGCTACACTTAGAAGTTTACCGATTATTGTCAGTGAATAATAACCCGGCTACATTTAAAGTTTACCGATTATCGTCAGTAAATAATAACAAGGCTACATTTAAAGTTTACTGATTATTGTTAGTATATAATAACCCGGCTGCATTTAAAGTTTACCGATTATATTGTCAGTAAATACTAATTCAGTTACACTTAAATTTCATCAGTACATACACATAAGTCATATCAAGTACCACCACTTTACACTAGATATGTATACAGAGTCATATAGGTCAAATTTCTATAACCAGTTTAAAATAATATATAAATATAAGATGCTGTGAATCTTCATTGAAATGCACGCTTCTGTCAATAATTTACATCCACGTCCCTAACACCCCCTTCACCCTCCGTCCTCCCTCAATGTTCTTCTGACAGTAAATGCAAAAGGAAGGATATCAGTTTGAGAAGCATTTCTCTTTGCTTTGTCTATACTTTGAAGGATCCTAATTCACAATTAAATCAGGAATGTGTCCAAATACAAAATACTGTACATGTATATATTGCTGGACACTATGCTCAATTTTGGTACAAAAATATTCACCAAAAATATCTTCAAATGGGCAATTACAATTGTCTTGTGTTATATTGTATATTGAAAGACATTTAGTAAACAGATACTATCGACTGCCCTTTAACAGTCTGTATCTGATCGTTCAAATACAACAATAGGTATAATAAATCCTAATTACTGCAAGTCAACTTGCAAAGCACGCATCTATTGTCTTCTTGACATCTTGTTAGAACATTAACTTTTCTTGCATTTAGTCATGCCTGCCTATATTCATTGATCAACATTATTATTATTACATGTATGTGCGGTTGCTACACTACGGTGGTAGACATGGGTCTACTCTAACATCTATTCTCATGAATTAAGCACATTGCATTTTCCCCCCTCAAAACTAATTGCACTATCCCGTATGCTGTTTTGAGAGATGTTACTGGGAATACACATGCAGGATTTTATTTCTGATCATGACAGCCATGGACAACCAAGGTACCTGGCAGATCTCGTAGGGACATTTGTAAAGTCGTCAAACGTTTCTGTTGGGCAGCAACATACTTTCCTTTGGCTAAAAAAAATTGCCTTGTTATTAAAAAAAACCCAATAAATTTTAGATCAGGAAGTTTGAGTAATCTTTTTATTGACATGAGTCTGTTGTTGGTTCAGACTTGTTTTCAGTACAAAACTATTCAAGTTATACAGGATTTTTTTTTCTGAATCAAATTCAAAGGTTATTTTCAATTTGATTGAAACTTGATATTGATATAAGAAAATTCAGATTCCGCAAACCATTTTTAATGTGTTCTGACACAACCAAAGAAAAATGACTTTTGTTATTGTTTAAGCAGTGTTTTCAGTTTATTAAATCAAAGGGCTTCATTATATCTAAAATATTTTGCTGCATATGTAAATCATGAACATTACACACAGCAAAATACCACTATGTAACAGCTACATTCACCAAGTGCTGTACTTAACCTGATAAAGGAAATGTAATATCGAAAAAAAAAAATTCTTAAAGCACACCATATCTATTTGGCAGCATTGAATATACCATATATAGGGTAATTTTGGATATTTAGCGTATTTTTCTACAATCTTAGCACTTTGATATTTAGCGTATTTTTCTACAATCTTAGCACTTTGATATTGGGCGTATTTTTCTACAATCTTAGCACTTTGATATTGGGCGTATTTTTCTACAATCATAGCACTTTGATATTGGGCGTATTTTTCTACACTTTGATATTGGGCGTATTTCATTTAAACAAGTGTACCGTTTCTATGGAGATTGTAACAATTTTGGCACTTTCAATTTTGGTGAATTTTCCTCATACGACAAAATGCCAACATTTCCAGTGCACCAATATTATCTGATTTACGGTATCTAAGTTATCCAATATACGGTATCTAAATTATCCGATATCTAAATTACCTGATATACGGTATCTAAATTATCCAATATCTAAATTACCTGATATGTGGTATCTAAATTATCCAATATCTAAATTACCTGATATACGGTATCTAAATTATCCAATATCTAAATTACCTGATATGTGGTATCTAAATTATCTAATATACAGTATTTAAATTACCCAATATACGATATCTAAATTACCTGATATACAGTATCTAAATTATCCGATATACGATATCTAAATTACCTGATATACGGTATCTAAATTACCTGATATATGGTATTTTAATTACCCGATATATGATATTTAAATTATCTGATATACGATATCTAAATTACCTAATATACGGTATCTAAATCATCCGATATACAGTCGATCAATGTCTTTATAACAAGGATTTCCCTTGCTGTGTGATACTTTAAAACAATACTAAATTGTACTACACCATTCCACTTACAACAAATACAACTGCATTAGTGGCTGTTTCATAAGCCTTCCCAATAGACAAATTTTTTTTAATACTCTATCTCTCCCAACGTTTTCTTCGAAAATCTAACCCATCCACCTGAATTCATTCACATGGCCTTATACACAAATAAAGTCCGTTGTACGCATATGATATATTACTAGTTCATAAAACAGAGGATTGAAAATCTTATCATTCATATGCATGTATACTTGATTTGTAGGTGCTAATTCTGATTATGGTGATGCTGTAAGAAGATAAAATATGCATCTCAAACAAGCAATATCTGAGGAAGAAAGTCTGTAACTAAGATTCCATGGATCTTTCATAATTTTCTTATGAAAAATGCATTAATATGTTTATGACTAAGAAATGCTGCAAGTAATATTAAAATAAATTGTATAAGTTGAAAAGAGTTATCGAGACATTTCAAAACAATATGAAACAGAAAAGTACAAGTTTTGTTTATGAATGGATTTATTGTGGTGAAAAAAGAAGAAACAACAGAAAATGGAACTGTTACCTGCAAATGTTTGCCAACGACTTTGTTTAGATCTGTTAACTAATGTTTTCGCCAAATTTAAATATCTTTCACAAATTCTATACACATCTCAACAAAAAAAAAGAGAACAAAGCAAACATGAGAGAGCCCTGCCATATTGCTCACCTGAGGAATAGTATTTTCTTATTCAAGGTGGATCGACCCTCATTGTGACTTATCAATATTAATGGTTGAAAGTGGAAAAACTGTATTAATTTCCACTCAATATAGTTTAATTTAATCAATAACCAAAGAAAATGTGTATGTTGCCACCTTTTTAAAGATGTCAGACATACAGAAGTATATATCAACATAAAAAAATCGCACATTTTCATTAAACAGAATAATGAAAATTGATAAAAACTTGTTGAAATGACAAATTTTAAATATCAACAGTTTAAGAAAACTCCTTATTCATAGATATATAAAAATTGTGGATATTAGGGGAATCATTGTGTCATAAACATGCAGTAGAGGAAATTCAAGCATAAGAGTTATTGCACTTGACAACATTTTTAGAATTATAAATAATTGATAATCTATGGAAAATAAAAACCTTTTCAGTATCAAAAGTTTACCAAATTTTTTATTTATTAAGTGAATAAAATTCCTTTGAGAGATATAATTCTATCATGCGCAAAATTTAATGAAATAAATATTATGCAACAAAAGGCCCATGGGCCACATCGCTCACCTGAGTCACCATGGCTCATATTTAAAGATTTTCCCTATATATTCACATGTAAAACTTTTATCCCTATTGTGGCCCCAACCTACTCTCAGGGGCCATAATTTTTTCAAAATTGAATCTGGACTATGTCAGGAAGCTTTCATGTGAATGTAAACTTTTCTGGCCCTGTGATTTTTCAGAAGAAGATTTTCCCTATATATTTCTATGTAAAACTTTGATCCCCCTTGTGGCCCCATCTTACCCCCGGGGTCCATGATTTTAATAAACTTGGATTTGCACTATGTCAGAAAGCTTTCATGTAAATGTCAGCTTTTCTGTCCCAGTGGTTCTTGAGAAAAAGATTTTTCCTATATATTTGTATGTAAAACTTTGATCTCCTATTGTGGCCCCATCATACCCCCGGGGGCCATGATTTGAACAAACTTGAATCTGCACTATGTCAGGAAGCTTTCATGTAAATCTCAGCTTTTCTGGCCCAGTGGTTCTTGAGAACATTTTAAAAGATTTTTCCTATATATTTGTATGTAAAACTTTGATCCCCTATTGTGGCCCCATCATACCCGGGGGAGGGGGGGGGGGGGGCATGATTTGAACAAACTTGAATTTGCACTATGTCAGGAAGCTTTCATGTAAATTTCATCTTTTCTGGCCCAGTGGTTCTTGAAAAGATTTTTAAATGACCCCACCCTATTTTTGAATTTTTGTGATTATCTCCCCTTTGAAAAGGACATGGCCCTTCATTTGAACAAAGTTGAAAGCCCTTCACCCAAGGATGCTTTTGGCCAAGTTTGGTTGAAATTGGCCCAGTGGTTCTGGAGAAGAAGTTGAAAATGTAAAAAGTTTACAGACAGACGACGGACAACAGGCGATCAGAAAAGCTCACTTGAGCTTTCAGCTCAGATGAGCTAAAACCCTATGACTTCACATGAGGATCGATCAACCTTAACACATTGAATCCTACTAATGCCCCACCCTGGTCTCAATAGTCATATTGAAACTTGAATCTACACTACATGAGGATGATTGATGTTAATTTGACATATTGTACCCTTAATGGTTCTAGAAAAGAAAACTTCTAATGAATTTTCCTACATACATGTTATCCTATGTGAAACAGTTTTAACCCATCTTTCAACCCTTCCAGGTTCATGGTGTCATAACTAGTCAAACTTTTACTGAATCAGAGGGTCTATAGAATAAGAAATTAATAACTTATCTTGCATAAATGATTTTTCTGAGTTGAAACAATCAATGTATAATTCTTCAACAAAAAGAAACAAGAAAAGTTGGGCTTACTCTGAGGCTGGGTAATTCTAGATGTAATCCATACAAATGGGTCTATGATTGTCTTTCTTTGAGATACAGTCGCCTCAAATAGTTTTACTGTGGATAAAATATCAGTATCAGCAAGCACTAATGTTTAAAAATATCAATGAATATTCATACTTTCTTTCTGTCATCAGTTCAATTCAAAGAAAATACATGAATTTAGTATTACCAATACATTTTCATTAATCATGTGTATAAACTGTATTACTATAATTATGTATATGTAATTAATAAGTAACTTAATTAAAAAGAATACTTTGCACTTTGCATGCACTAGTTTTGGAGCAAATGGGGATGCAACCGCTCTGAAGAAGTTGATATTATTTCTGCCAATCAAAAACCATGCTGGTCATACTAATAATTCTGATCACTCAAAGAGTAAGATTCAGCAAGACCTCTTGAGGAACATTTGTATCGATAGTATGCTGACTGAGGGTGTTACTGACAGACAATGGATGATGTGTTCAACACTCTTCATTTATCCTTTATCCTTATTCCTGTGAAATATTAATATTATGATAGATATACAGTCAAACTTAGTTATCTCGAACTAGATGGGCCAAGAATTTTTTTGGAGATATCCAAGGGTTCAAAGACACTGACGTTAAAATGCAGAAAGAAACTGTAGTTGGGACTTCCAATTTACTTCAACAAATCATGGTACTCACGATATTGATGTTCAACAAATCATGGTACTCACGATATTGATGTTCAACAAATGATGGTACTCACGATATTGATGTTCAACAAATCATGGTACTCACGATATTGATGTTCAACAAATCATGGTACTCACGATATTGATGTTCAACAAATGATGGTACTCACGATATTGATGTTCAACAAATCATGGTACTCACGATATTGATGTTCAACAAATCATGGTACTCACGATATTGACATGGTACTCACGATATTGACATGGTACTCACGATATTGATGTTCAAGATATCAAAGCTCAACTGTCTTTCTATCCTGACTGTTGAAATGATTTTCTTCCTATGCTTTTTTCTTTGACTGTAGATTATTTTAAAATACTTCACAGATTAATTCAATCCTACAATAAACTTTCCATCTTACCCTTTCCTTCTAAGTACAAAGTTGTGGTTTTAAGGTCACATTTTTTAATTTCTTGGTTTACAGATCCACCCCCCCCCCCAAAAAAATTAGGGTCAGTCAGGAGAAAAACAAGAAATACAAATTTCTAATATCTATTGTTGTTTTATTTTTAATGAGACATTAACATCTTTTGTGATAAAAGCGGATTTGATTGAAAGGCATGCTTTATCTCGGAAAAAAAAAAGATTTCTGGTTTTTAGCGACAATTTTCTGTTTATTTCAACCTAACAAAAGTTGAAAAATTACCGAAACTTGAAAAATTACCGCTATCAATTATACAACTATCAATAAATTATGTATATACTTTCTATATAGCACTGCATTTCTCATCTACGTTAGCAGCAAGACTATCGCCAATATACGATTTCCAAGTTGCCTAATAGTTCTTTCCCTGTGGTGAACTCTTATGCAAAGTGAGATGCATAACATAAAGTCAACATGCGGTGGGTACAAAAGCTTATCGCTGCCTTCATATATAGCCTAAAGGAAGATCATCAGACATCATGCAACCACCCAAACTGCTGGGACACACAATTTTAGTAAGATTATGAGAATTTGATGTTAAAATAACTCAAACAAAAATTGATAACCACCATTTTTCTTTGATTAAAGTATCACTCATGCAGAAGAGGAAATAAAAAATAATTTAATTTTTAATTTAATGGCCTAATTCAAACAGATATCATTCTTGATATGGTCAGTTTAATGTATACTAACAGCTGATATAAACAAAATTTATGCTTTCATAACTGTTATCCTTACCTACATAGCTATTCTATAATATATGTATATATCTTGTACCCACCTAAGCATTCAACAGAATACTGAACGTATCTCCATCACAAAAGAGCTGATATCTCAAAAGTTGCGTATTGTATGAGAAATATTTTTTTTTATCAATTCTTTTTCCGTGGTGATATATCATCGATAAGAACAATATGGGCAATGTTATAGTCATCAGTGGCCATATCTGTAATACATGGTTTTTTAAAAATACGGAAAAACGATATTTCGCAAAACGAATAGTGATTAACAAATACAAATCAATAGGTTTGCGTTTCAGGATTTTCTATTCGTAAAGTTTGAAATGAATTTTTTTTTTGGTTGGGCATGTTGGATAGAATTGGCAGAATTCAAATTAAGTAGAAATTTGCATTTCATTCTTTTTTCAATTCCCCAGGAATTAGGGTCGGCGGATCCGTAAACCAAGAAATAAAAAAACTGTGGCCTAAGATGTCATATTCCACACTGCTAATAACTCCCATCCTACCCTTTCTTTTTGAGTACAAAGCTGCGATTTTAGGATATCAATTCTACACTGCCAAAAACTCCCATCCTACCCTTTTCCCTTTGAGCCCATGCTGAGGCCTTTTCTTTATCCACTTCTCTTCCTTCTTGCAAATCAATTTTGTTTCCTATTACAGCTATATGAACCTGAAAAATATAAAAATAAGAGTAAGGCTGCCTTAAATATATTTTCAATATTGATGGGTGTATACATATGTAGTTGACATTAGCTGTACCAGCAATTCATTATGGAAGTATCATCTGTATGTTTTCCATGGTAAGTATGATGCTAAGGTTAAAAAGATCAGGCTTTAAATAATACATGTATATGTTTTACATCAAATCTCATTTACTGTATATCACATTTTGTTTTTGAGAACATTATGTACACGTAATTTCATGAGGCTAGCCATTTGCAAAAAATTTAATTTGTGAATAATTAAACTCTTAACTGTAGAAGACTTAAGCCATAAATAATGACTCAGGAAATACATCATTGTGTCCACACAAAAATAACGTCTCACAAAATAAAAGTGATCTACAGTAACTTCCATGTGAAATAGTAGCATGGCTGCTTGTGAGTAGTTTCGCTATTTTTAGAAACCACTCACCTCCTTGGAAATAAATGACCAATGATTTTTTTCTTATTTTTACACATTTTGTAATCATGTTAGAAGCAATGTTACTTGAAAGTATCAATATTGGTTTTCAAGCTTAATATGGTACTACGGGCACTATAGTCCTCCTGACCAAGTTTGATGATTCTACTGGATTCTACCATGGTTATTGCAAAGATTAAAGGAATGCCACAATCATTATGAAAAAATTGATACACATCTTGCTTGCATGTTTTGTTAATACTACAATAAAGTCAATAAATGATAATTCAATTTTATAACCATAACAATTAATTAATATATGTTGCAAAACAAATCCATGAATGACTGCATGAAGAACATCTGTCATTCAATATAAATCAATCGTCTGCATTCCGAGATCAATACATATGTAAACATGTTGATGCACAGCCATGTTAGGTAGCCAGTCAATTCGAACCCAAACTTCCCAGGCCTAAAGGTTATAAAACTTTGACCATACTCATACTCAAACTCAGCCATGTTTGTTTTGAGTACAACTCTGAGCAAGCTTTGAAAAATACTTGAAAAATCTTGAGCATGTATTTCATTTCAGTGTGAGAATCATTTTATATCAGTTTTATAATCTTCACTTTTGAGTATGAGTACGATTTAGAGCACAGAGTTTGAGTTTGAGTATGAAAATGTGCTCAAAAAAGTTTTATAACCTCCAGGCCAGAGTTCGTTTGCTCACAAACCAAACTCTTTCAGTTAGGTATTATAGGATAGGGATTTTTTAGGAACTACAAAACATGCTGCTGCGTACACTGTGTGACGTCACTGTAGAATGATGCAAAAACATAACGTCAAACGTAAACAGTTCAAAACAAGAACGTAAACATCAAGTTCATTACTTTACACTATAATTTGAATAGAGTATCCCTACATTTTAGTGATCTTTTGATCATTTTATGTTTTAAAAAAATCGATATATGCACCCAGGGGTGCATGAGCTGAGTTGCATGGGATACATTGTAAAGTCAGGAATGATGTGGCATATCTATAATTGTGAAGAACTAATTTCAGTTTTAAACTTTTCGAGTTACTGTCCAGAAACCATATTTGTCTATAGTTTTCAATCTATTTTCGGTCACTGTGACCTTGACCTTTGAACTTTTTTCTCTAAAATCAATAGGGGCCTTGCTTTGCTGGTATCCAACAATATATCCAAGTTTCATTTGATTCAAATTAAAAAATTTCGAGTTATCCTCCTGAAACCAAACTTTTTGGAATTTTAAATCTATTTTCAGTCACTGTGACCTTGACCTTTGACCTATTTTCTCCAAAATCAATAGGGGTCTTCCTTACCTGGTACATAACAATATCTTTAAGTATCATTTGATTTGGATATAAACTTTCTGAGTTATCATCTGGAAACCAAATATTTCTGAAATTTTCATTCTATATTTGGTCACTGTGACCTTGACCTTTGACCATTTTTCTCCAAAATTAATCGGGGTCTTCCTTACCTGGTACCCAACAATATATCAAAAGTTTCATTTGATTAGATTGTAAACTTTTCGAGTTATCATCCGGAAACCAATTGTTGACGCCCACCCGCATCACCAAACCAATAGCCGAGTTCAACTTCGTTGCAACTCGGCTAATAAAAGCCATACTTTTATATTAATGCTCTTAATGTCAATATTTTAAAGCTTTCACTACGAACTACTTCTTTAGTGTTATTTGCTCACGTAAGAATCGCGGACTCACAATATATAAATCTGTTTCTTGAACTGCGTCAGTTGGGAGAGGTCTATACATAGATGAGGCTGCTAAGGGGAGTTTGAATTCGAACCCTGTTGCTGTTGGTATCTATTCATAATATTCGTTACAACTTATGTATTTATTCTTCATTTATCATAAACACTAATAATTAATAGAAATTAAAAAATTCAGTTTATCTAAAGGTAGAATAAGCTCTTGATTATTGAAAATGCTACAAAACCTGAGTCTGGTCCCTTATTCTCGTATGGCAGGGATGGGGACCACGCCAGACTAATGAAAGCTGCGTAGCTGTGAGTTTACCTATTTGAATAATTATTATTTAACCAAACTAGGATGACTTTTATCTAAAATATTAACTAAAAATATTTGTGGGGGGTTCACATCTAGACAATATTGTGTAAGTAAATGAACCGGGATTTGAATTAACTGGCTACCCAACATGGCTGCATCAACAAATTCATTAAAAGCTGTGAGTTTTTGGGTTGTATGGGGCTTTAATGGATATCTGAAGGCATGTTTGGACACACATATAATAGGAAAATATGTTAGGAATTTTTTTAACTTAAATTTATGCAACTGTGCGTATGTTTTTGTGCACCGTAAATCGAAGAGTTTTACAAAGGATGAATCTGAATCTCTCTGATCTGTCCCAATATTTTTTCAGAGCTTCAGTTCTGCAGCTAGAGCTGTTGTAGAATAGAGATAAAGTTCTCGTTTCAGTGGATGATGCAGGATAACCTCCTTGGTCTTAAAATGTTGTTTGAAATGTAAAAGCCTCAGCTTTATATTTCAAAAAAAAAATTCTCAACTTCGGAGGTTATCCTGCAACATATACGAAAACATGATCTCTATTTTTAATTTCTAAGTCAAATGACTGTCCACTTATATGATGGACAGGGTTTAACCATATTTGGCAGTATCATCTAAATTAAAAACTACAGTGACCTAACTTTTAAGTGTGACACACCCTCTACCCTACGGTGTCCCTACCCAAGATGCATCAGCAGGCAAAGTTTGATGATTCTACGAATTTACGTTTATGATCCTGACACGAAAAAGCGAACAGATAAAGATGGGCAGACAGGCATGTAAAAAGAATTACTCATTAAAGAGGTTCACACCCAACATTTGGAGTAATATCAATTTTTAGGGAAACGTATTTTTAATTTCTATGTTGAAGGATAATTAGGAAATTGAAAAGAAAAACTGGGGTCGCAATGCTTGTTAGTGAGCTACAGTGTTCTAAACGTGACTTTTTTGCACTTAAAATTTATTCAATTAAATTTGATTTGTCTGTTGATGTCAGCACAATATAAGCAAAAGAAATCAATCATTACATAAAATAGATACATGGTCATGTCTTCTATCAATTGAATAAAGATAAAAAACATTTAATACAATTAACGGAAATGAATAATGACCTTTTTGCACTTTATATATAAAAAAATTCATGATATCAAATTTGAGAGTTTAAAATGACATATTAGGAGTAATGTTAATATCTAAAATTTCTGAAAAACATTAGTGTTAAAACAAGTGATCTCTGTAGATTTTGTACAAGTAATATTGAAACAATAACACATATTTTTACTCCTTGTAATAAGACCCAAACATTGTGGAGTGAGTTAAGTCTTCATATATATAGAAAAATTTCAGAAAGAATTGGTTTTAATGTGTCAAATATAATATTTGGTGAAATTCCACTGTCTTTAAATAATAAAGCTATAAACTTCATAATTCTGTATGCTAAACAATACATATTTATCTGTTTAATGCAGAATAAAGAACCAAATCTTGTTGGATTACTATGTCACTTAAAGTTTAAATATCATGTAGAGAAATATGCTGCAATTCAAACATTTAAAATACATAACTTTGATAAAATATGGATGAAGTGGGAAAATATTTTTGCAATTGATTAATTATTACTACATGTACATGTCATTATTTTTTGTACATGTATTATTGTTATTATTATTACTTTCACTATTGTACAGCAAGTAACCTAAACCACAGGGAGATTGAAGCATGTATGAATGTATGAAAGGTATGTTTGTGTAAGTGTCTGATGTATTGTATGTGACCAAAAAAATAAATAAATTATAAAAAAAAAAAAAAAAAATCTAAAATTTCACATAATTTTCAAGGTCTTGTCTTGAAATTTAAAATGGAACTAAAAAAGAGGAAGCTGGAGACCAAATTTTTAAATTATTGGTGAAATATTGAATTTTTAAACAAAATTTTTAGTAAATTAATTTAAACTTTTTAAAGAATCGGTGTTCTATTTGGAAAAATATATCAACTAAATTAATAAATTACAACATCTGGAAAGGGTTTTGCAGGGACTATATTCTGTGGCGGAAGGATGATTAATCAAAATGTACCAAATCTGTGTGATGTTACAGTTTCTGTTTCATCTAATATATCTTCTATTTTTATACTCCTATACGTGTATTTCAGTACATGTATTATAATCTATGATACAAGTAGTTGAGACTTGGAACTAGATCAAATTTGAATTGACAGAATTTTTATCAACTGGATAGGGTTCAGCAATAAATGTGTAATATGTTTGCACCAATGGGATCAGTATTGAACCAGTGAATACTTAGTTGTAGCATCCTGCGAAGTTGTGCTCAAAAGCTCAGGAGCTAACTTACTGAGGAAAAGATTACTAAAGCAGGTGCTATTTTCAAACTACACACTACTTGTTTGTCCTTGCTTCCTGGCAAAAGATGAACCATGTTGCATAGTAGGCTCCTTTTGATTATTTTCCTTTTAGCTGATGAGAATATGTAGTCAAATAGAGTGTTTTATTTAAAACGACATGAGACTACGTAACCTGTGTTTCTTCTGCTTAGAGTTGCTATATCTATACTAATGGCTTGAGCTCACTTTCTGCTACCTTGTAATATAAATGCCTGGGCCTGCCGCTTCTACTTAACTAGAATTTACATTATACAAATATTTCCTGTAGACACAGTCAAAACTATTGCCCCAAAGTGGTATGGAAGATCTCATGAACCATTGCCTGAGACCAATGGCAGAGGGCAATAGTTCATGAAGTATTCCACACCCCTGAGGGACAATACATGCATCAACACTTTGTGCAAGTTACGTCCCTTGTCTGCCATCTCCAGTTAAAAATGGTATTTCCCCATCTTGGCCTTTGTAATTTTTCTATCTGTAGCTTTGACATTTGTTATTTTTCCATCAATTGCAGTCACTACAGGGTGGAGAAACTCATTAATTTGTATGAAAGCTTGATAATTACCTAAAATTCACAGTAATAATGTTTTACAATTGGTAAGGTAAAGAAGGAAAACTTGGTTTTTCACTGATTGACCTTTGGTTGACCCCACAAAGGGACGTAACTGGCAGTGAAGTGTTGATACATGTATAGTTTTGACTGTTTCCCAAAAATACACGGAGTTATTGTTTAATTGTCCAATTAATTTGCATAGATACTAGACTAATTTTAATATTATCCAATTAATTTATCTACTTATTCTTGCAATTAAAATAACCACAATGTTGCAATTTATACTTTACTAATAAAAATTTATTTTAATATCTATAAAGCATTGTTCAAAAACTTTTCAACATACATGTACATTTGTATAAATCTCAGTAGTGAGTGATGGTGGATATGTACAGATGAATATGGAAAATAGTACATTGGTAACCTCACTGGAGGCGCCATGGAATTTTAAACATTTTTGAGAGATGGATTTTGAAAAACATGTCCGATTTGATTATAATTATCTAGTAAAGTACACATACTGTCTTTGCCATAATTAATGTCAAATGGTGAAATGTCTTAAAAGATCTTCTCGTCATTGTTAATTACATCTACTACATGTACATCACATAGGATTCCTGGAAAACATTCTATTGTAAAGATGATGAAGTGCATTCATAGAGAAAAAAATCGCATACAGACTAACAGTGCCATGAAACAATATACAATTATTGCTGTTTTTGAGGTCAATACGATGATTTAGACACCTGAGGAGTACAATATTCACCAAGCCCGAAGGGCGAGGTGAATATTGT
Organism: Ostrea edulis; assembly: GCF_947568905.1. Taxonomy (NCBI): domain Eukaryota; kingdom Metazoa; phylum Mollusca; class Bivalvia; order Ostreida; family Ostreidae; genus Ostrea; species Ostrea edulis. The sequence continues at coordinate 61,877,037 of NC_079164.1, forward strand.
ACTTCGAAGGTGTCTAAATCATCGTATTGACCTCAAAAACAGCAATAATTGTTTTATTATATGATTAAATGATTAAAAAACCATTACCTCGCCATTTTTCTAGAATTGCTGAAATCTTAGCCAAACCCAGTGAGAAACGCGGAATTTCATTGGACGGCAAAACTAAGTATAATCGATCACATCAAATTGGAAGTTCCCGACCTATTTTTGGTCCTATGTGGAAAAAATAATTCCTTATGTTCACCTGGAAGGTCACGTGCAGGTAAACATAACGTAGTATGATTTCTACATTGTTGGATCTCGGCCAATTAGAGAGCTAGGAATTATTCAATCATATAATAATCAAAATTATTGACTGGTCAATAGTTTAATTGTTACATGCTCAAAACATTATAAAGGAACAAGATAAAAATAGTTAATTACTAATCGGCAGTTGGATGATAATAATTTTCAAAATAACTAAACTGCTGTGATTTTTCACTTGTAGCTTTTTATCCCCCTGCATTTCATTGTATTTGATAAGTGTTTGTTTGCATTGTCTGCCATTACTAATGCTCAGCATGTCACATATTCCAAAATCAGAAGCCTTTTTTAAATACTACATGAATAAACCACATGATGCTTCACTACCTTACTAAACATAACTGAACAGTTGGGTTTTTTTTCACAAACAGACATGTACTGGTACCTCTCTCTTGTCTTTAAAACGATCAATATCTTTCTTAATTCTGTCTAGTTTTTGGAAGGATTCCAGGTTTGTAACATCATAAAACAGCACAAAACCCTTAAAAATAAACAGCAAATATGATCATATACCAGTACATGTATAGAAATACAAGACTTTCAATCAAAAAAGATATTTTTAAGTAGAAACTCAATGCTTGATCTTGTGAGATTCATATCATATAACATTTATAAATGAAAAAGTTATCTTTAAAGCCAGAAGAGGATTACTCACGTCAGGAAATGAAAAGTAGTGTCGAGGAAGCTCAGATTTATTTTCATCCTGAAATAAAAGAGAGAATGAAATGTACATGTCAGTGTCCTTTCATGAATAAGAAATATTGATTTACGTGCATGACAGTGTTCTCTCATAATCTGCTCTCAATACAGAGCTGAACTACATGTATTGCCAAGCCAATTATTTCATCCTTTTCTTTCAAATGAAGACATGTAGCGCAATTCGTTTTATTAAACATAATCACCTTCCTGCATCATGATTAACATTTTGATCAAGCATGCATGATAATGAAAAACAATAAACTAATAATTTTTCTACAGGTGTAGACTTTATTATTCAACAATGGCTCAAATGATGAGCATGGGAGGACACTGAAGTGCCTGGGGATGATTATTCATATTTATGACAAATTGTGAATAGTCTTATCAAAAATTATCCTATATCATATAATATTCTTATGTAAAACTTGAAATCCATGTTGCAGACCAGCACTGATTCTGGGGGTCATGTTTTAAACAAAGATATCAATTTACTATGTCATTTATTGTAGATAAACCTGACTGTTTTTATAAAAACAATTATCCTTTAATCAAATTAATTTTATTGAATAAAACTTGGTCTGGTAAAAACTTTCTTGGTCTAGTAAAAATTTTATTTTCACCAGGCCTCAAAATAACGACTAAAATAGTCGAAATTTCGACTTAAAATTGTCTCCGGTGACCAAAAATAAATAAAGGGGTGATTGCCATCTGGTGACCTGGGTTTTCCTTTCCGATTCACATAAATGACCAAATTGTTTGAAGTATGAGCTAATATTTGTACAAAGTCTGAATTGTAATAGAGTCTGACGAAAGCATTTGGTTATAACATCTTATTCGGTTTACTTGCAGTGCTTAAATAATTCAGATTAAATAGATGATGCACGGTGGCCGCAAAAAAATTTATGAAAACTTCTTTGGTAAACAGAGGGCTACCGATGAATCAGAAACAGAATATGACAATTCGGAAATGCAGCACGAGGAATCACGAAGGAATAGCATGAGGAATCGGTGAAGGAACATGAAGAACGTACATTCAAAGACTTGTTGAAATTATATTCATGGTTTCAATTTAAAAAGGAAACAATGTCCACGTACCGTGTGCATTGCAAGGCATAATGATATCCTACGATTGAAGGCAAGACAGAATTAAAATTAGGATCAAGAACTTTAAAAAAGAAAGTTTAAAACTTCATAATTAAAACAAAAAGTTGGTTTTGAAACCTTTTATTGTGTTATTAAGATATGGCCACTAAAATTAGCAATTGGCCACCAAGAAATTGAGTTTGGTGAACAACTGGCCACTTCAGAAAAATAGTTATTTTGAGTCCTGTTCACCAGACTGTTCGTCCTGTAAATATTTAAGCTTTCGCATATACTGACTACTGTGCATATGTAACTCATATCAGACAACAATGTCTTACTGCATTATCTAACCTTGTATCTATGAGTATTATATACTTACTAAAGAACCAGTATCATAAATGATGACTTTCTCTTTCACTCCTCTGTCCGTTTCTATCATCGCAGAATAAATATCTTCTATGGTTGGGTACATTTGCTACATAGTACATTCAAAACAGATTTTGAATTTCATAAACATAGTGAATTTCAATGCTGCATCTATACCAGAGCTCTGTTTAGTCATGGTGATCTATAATCCTCATTTGAAAACACATGACATGTACTTACTGAGCCAACTGTGTGATTTCCATAAATGAGATGTTCTATTGCTGCCGTCTTTCCTACACCAACATGACCACACACAATTAATTTGCTGATTTTTCCCATAATATCAATGGTGCCAAAAATAATGTATCAGTATATTTTTCATATTTCTTGGTCTAGAGGAACCCAAGAGTATCTGAAATAAATTACAGGAAAAGTGTATACTGGATATTCTGCTTATGATATTTAACTATTTCTACACCGTTCTACATATATCTTTAAATCAAAGTACAATGTAATTATGGCAACTCTCCATATTTTTCAAAAAGTTGTCAAATTCATTCTCCTTGAAAGGACTTTACATATGCTAGATTTGCCAAACAAAATTAACACGACAGACATCTTCAAACAGGTTGGGAACACTTCCCCTATAGTGAGATATTTTCGCTCTTTAGTGAGAGAGTAAACATTGCCATTAACAGGTGTTTGGGCGTCTTTATTGAAAATAATGGCAAATCCCGTGCAACGCTGAATAAGTGCGACACACACTCAACATGATGTGAATTGTTTCTATTAAATTGACAACATAGTCAAGAAATTACATGTAAAAGTTGCTGCATAAGAGGGAAGCAGTCTGAAATCCAATACACATCATGAGTGTTTTTGTTTTGATTAAGGTCCGTGAGAGCGGAGCTCTCCCTATAGGTAACACGTATGTTTAAAAGGGCAATATAGAAAAATAATGAAAAATTAAACCATACCTATGGAACTTGAAAAGTTTGGTACCAATGGCGTCGATTCAAATATTAGCGCATGGACTAGTCTCGTGCAACCAGACGCTCTGCTTTTTCCGTAAATATCCGAAGAGCAGAGAGTCTGGTAAAGATACGTGATAACGTTTGTAACGTCAGAACGAGGCTTACCAAAATTTCGGTATTTAATTTGATTGGTTGATTCAACACACCTTCAAAATAACGACTACCGTAGAAATTTGTAATATATTGAATTTGCCGTTTAAGCATAAAGATTTACAACTAGAGTGTTTATAAAAACTTTTGTAAGAGGAAAGGATTTATTTGCTGTTCTACCGACGGAAAATGGTAAAACCGTTTTATCAAAATTACTTTAGGAGGCAAAAGTGAAAGTACAATTTCCAGCTGACAAAGAGCGTAATTTCTTTTTATTGTACATGTAGTAGTGATTTTCCCCAATAGTATCACTAATGAAGGATCAACAAATTAGCATCAAATTTCGGAATTGACTGTTTATGTCAGAGAGAATCAAACGGAAACTAAATTAGCGCTCCCTAGTGGTAACAGTTATTATCGCGTGTCTTTACCAGACTCTCTGCTCGTCGGAGATTTACGGAGACAGCCGAGTGTCTGGTTGAACGAGACTACGCGTGGACATGTATTCCTCCATTTTGAATCTCATCTACCTTAGTTCACGTCGTTCTGAGATGTTACATAAAATCCGTAAAAGCATGTAAATCTTATTTTCTTAATCATATATAATCACTCCACGATTAACGCAATGTTTTTTGTTGTGGTTCAAACGCTATGTTTGTAAATTTGCTAAATAACGACGCTGAATATGACGTCACAATGTACTGTTTACATCAATTGCGTTATATTTCCCGCTTTCAATATATAGGCGGATCAAATGTCCAAAATTAGGATGTTTTGATACAGCTCCATCCACGTGCTAACTTCGGGTTGTTTTTGTCCTGTTTTGGATATAGATACTAATGCCAAAACTTTTTTGCTTTGCCCTCAAACACGGTCACGCCGTAAAACATTATTATTATATTTGCAGAAGTATCAGACATTTTAGCACTTTTTCTTCTTTTCACGAGAAACACGAAAAGATGTACTCCACGGGTGCTTTTTCTCGGTTGTACGGGATATATTTAATCTCGCTAGAGAGGGATAATCGCGGTTTAGTGAGAATATCTCGCTATAGGGGAAGTGTTCCCAACCTGTCCAAAGCAAAGAAAGACAACTTCATTTTGAAAAAAAAAATAATCCATATACTTACATAAGTAGTATCATCTTCTTAACTGATAAAGGCAAACAAAAACAAAAGATTACTAATTACTTAAAAGAGCTAGGTCCGAAGCTCTTTATGAATTATTCGGCCAACAAATTACAGTTTTGGGGTATTTTTTCCTTCCATGGATTGCAACCGGAAACGTCAAATCGCATATATGTATTAAAATTTATTTCGGTATGAATCATGAAAGACGAAATGCGTTATATAGTGCAGTGGGTACAATGTCCAGGTGCAGGGGGACTAGCAACCCCCACTTTTTAGAAAATGACCATCATTTGATATTTTGTAATACAAATAGAATATATATTGGGCGACCCCCCCCCCCCCTCAACTATTTAGAAAAGTATGAGGACAGCCATTGGCGTGGCTTCCTATGAAGCACGGAAGCATGTGCTTCCACATTGTTGCGGTAAAAAAATAATAATAATTTAAAGTCAAGTTAAAATGAATATTAGATTTTAAATAATATCAAAATAGAAATAAATATTTGGTCTAAAATGCTGAATGATGGGGTGGGGGGGATGCAGTAAATTAAACTAATGGATAATCTGGGCTTTTTCTTACATTGAAGGAAGTTACGTGTCCTTACCCCCATGTACCTGTGTTTAAAATTAAAGAAAATGTGTATTGGAGACTTTGAAATACCTTTTAAAAGTCTAGAGAAATCGTTACTTTTACAGTTAACTTTGTCACAATCATGCAATTCAACGAGGGTGGGATATGAGATCGATTTAGCTTGAATGTATATATGTGACGTGCTAAATATTGAAAAATAAGTGTCAATAATAGCATGTTTTCATCGTGTTTTAATCTTCCTATGTGTTTAAATATTGCTGTTATCTAATTGATTTCTTTATGTGAAATTGTCAGTATCAGCTGTGTCTATTCAGACAGAAATAAACATCAACTACACGTTACACATTGGTGCATCCAATATACACTTTTATAACACGTGTTCTTTTTATTCGGGGATTTCAAAATTATAGAATATTGTCATGTGAAGCATTGCAGACCTGTGTAGACCTGTTGTGATCTGCAAGTCCAGCTGTACATAACCCACTCACTCCCACCAAACCCCACCGCCCGTACAATTTGACAGAATGCAGTTTCTTTTTAAAAGTGCACTCTTCGTCAATCGAAGAAACTATCAACTTACCTATCAAACCTCAGCGTAACGAAAGAGAAAAAATTATATGAGTGACAGAAGTCTCAGCAACAGACACGCCCCAAATTCCGGTGTAAGATGCAATCTAATTAGATCCGCTCATCTACAATCGCTACACTAGGATAGCGATAGTAGATGAGCGGATCATATGATCTAATTGGTTGGTGTAAGGTGGTAACTATTCGCCTTTGCACGTAGGCCATTGTTGTGACCATCTTCTGTGTGTCTGACAATAGGTGGCAACATTTACATTTTCTTTGACTACATTAAACTATTTGATGTGGAAATTAATACACTTTTATCCATTACACCGATATAGGCAAAGTGACAACACACCGACGGGCGTTCTATAGTTAGATCTGTGTATGGAGGGTAATCGTGTTCTATAGTTAGATCTGTGTATGGAGGGTAATCGTGTTCTATAGTTAGATCTGTGTATGGAGGGTAATCGTGTTCTATAGTTAGATCTGTGTATGGAGGGTAATCGTGTTCTATAGTTAGATCTGTGTATGGAGGGTAATCGTGTTCTATAGTTAGATCTGTGTATGGAGGGTAATCGTGTTCTACAGTTAGATCTGTGTATGGAGGGTAATCGTGTTCTACAGTTAGATCTGTGTATGGAGGGTAATCGTGTTCTATAGTTAGATCTGTGTATGGAGGGTAATCGTGTTCTATAGTTAGATCTGTGTATGGAGGGTAATCGTGTTCTATAGTTAGATCTGTGTATGGAGGGTAATCGTGTTCTATAGTTAGATCTGTGTATGGAGGGTAATCGTGTTCTATAGTTAGATCTGTGTATGGAGGGTAATCGTGTTCTATAGTTAGATCTGTGTATGGAGGGTAATCGTGTTCTATAGTTAGATCTGTGTATGGAGGGTAATCGTGTTCTATAGTTAGATCTGTGTATGGAGGGTAATCGTGTTCTATAGTTAGATCTGTGTATGGAGGGTAATCGTGTTCAAAAGCATTGTAACCTTGTTAATCGAAACATGCAACCGTGTTAATTTCTCAGTTTCAACAATGTATGTTTTTCTATATATATGGTCATATCGAAATTCGACAAACATGTAAACTTGACATTTGTTGACTTGTAACGTGTAAGATGCGATGTTGTAAGGTACAGCTATGTGAATAGTAAGTCTACAAACGGAAATACTGTAGGGATGACCGCGTATAATTTAAGAAACAATGATGCATTTTTATATAAAGAGAAATGTAAAATTAAACGATTACACAAATGAAGAGTGCAACACCGAGGTATACATTTCTGAGAAACATAACGTACATCCCCCGAGTTACAAACATGCATATAGTTGAAACAGAAATTAACACGGTTGCATGTTTCAATTAACAAGTTTACATGCTTGGATTTTTGAACACGATTACCGGTACCCTCCATAGCTATGATTGCTTATCTAGAACGACGAGTCGACGACGATGATGTAAACGATGATGTTGAGAACATCGTGCAATCTGGTTTAAATACAGTTCCGGGGACAGGCCTTGGGAGATTATTTGTCACCCACGATGTTTGTACTGTTCATAAAGGAGTCTTGGGAACTCAGGTCAAAACATTGAATAAAGGTGTTAAGCTTGGACAGATTAATTGAAGTCTGCTTCTCTATATGCTGATGATATAGCTATGCTTGACTTGTTAAGAAAAATAGCGCCTTCGTATTACGTTAACCCAGGTAAATAAAAAATAATGCATATCAGGAAAAAGCGTAAAAATAAAAAAAATAAAAAAGTCGCTCTGTTTATGAAATCCAGTTGGGTGAGATAAATATGAATTATGTATCAATATAAGAATATCTAGATACATGTATGATATTCGATGAGTTCGTGGATTTCAAAAAAAAAAAAAAAAGCACCGAAAATCTCGCAAAAATCTATGATCTCCAACACACATGCATACATGTATTCGCTCAAACCGGTCGGTCGAATTCGATACATACGAAATCTTTAATATCTTAATTGCGTTGCATCCATCGTGGGGAAATTACCATAGCGCTGGTCTGTTTAGTCACGAGCTTTGTGGTTTTTCCTCCGGGTGCATAGATTTACAACACTATCAATCCGAGGACATCGTCGGTTACCCACGGGTGCTTCTAATCGACTCTCTCCATCATGAGGGAGCGTGTGTGGACTCAAAACCGTGGTTTGCAACGATGATCCAAGGAGAGTGTCGCCATTTTGTCGTCACCAGATCAATGCTATGCATCTTTGGTACCGCTAAGTTATGTTTAACAACAAAAAGAAAAAAGAAAGAAAACGTCTTACCGAGAAAGTATTTCTGTGAGATAGGGGACAGACGAATAGGACGAGCTGGACGCTTAAAAGTTAAACGGTTAAACTATATATTGAATCTTAACATGGACAAAATTATACGAACCTAAAAACGTGCAGAGCAACCCCTCCTGCATGCAGAATCTTACTTGGCTAAACAATTTGCAAATCATTTTCAAAATTCCTAAATTTTTGTCTGCATGCTTAATTGATTTGTCCAAACCTGCTCAGTCAGCTATGGTAATGTTCTGTTATATAGTGTACGAACAGTGACAGGATTATAAATGCGAAGATCCAATTCACAGAAAATCGAATCAGACAAACACTCTAGAGCCAGAGAGACGAACTGTTTCACAAAATAATTGGGACTCAAAAATTTTGATTTATCTTTAGACAATTGTATTGTGCGCACTTTTCCGATAACAGCTTAGTTTATATGAACTGTGATGATTGGTGTATATCGCTATATATAATGATATACTTAAATTAAAAGAAAGAAATTTCATTTTGGAAAATACATGAGAGTATGAATTACGACTCTTTACGCCAACATACTTCATGCTGGCGTGACAGCATACTTCATGCTGGCGCAAAGCGTTGCAGTTCAAACACTCGTGTATTTTCAAAAATGAAATTCATTTTTTTATATTCACATTTTACTTTCATTTCTGTCGGGATTCCCAGCCGTTAAAATAGACGTACCTCATTTGTCAAGATTCATACGCACATTGTTCACATATGCATCGCATTCATGAGGAAATGGCTATTATTACAGATGGTAAAGAAAATTGGAAATGTAAATATTTACTTACACTTACATTTTCAATGTTTTGCCTTCGATATCTTTACAAATAATAATGATAGATATTTTCCTCAGGAATACGCCGTATCTGTACATGTGAACATGCGCGTAGAAATCTTGATAAATATATGCATAGTGCCTCTATTTCATCAGCTGGGAATTCTGACAGATATGAAAGCAGAATGTAAATATAATTTAAACTTCATTTTTGAAAATACATGTACCGGTACACGAGGGTACATGAACTGCGATGCTTTACGCCGGCGTACTTCAGGAGGTCCTTGTTTTACCTGGGGATCGAGTGTGGTAGACAGACAGGGTGGCACATAATGGGACGTCAAGTCAAGAATCGACAAGACATGAACAGCGTTCACCATGCTCTAGAACATCTGGGTCTCAAAGGACATCCGACTGACTACCAAACTGCTGTTCCTTAACTCCAATGTTATGTCCATTTTACTACGCGGAGTGGGACATGGAGAACGATTAGAGCAACCCTGCAGAAGATCCAGACATTCCACAACACCGGTCTCCGGCGCATCTTCAACATCCGACGGCCTGGGAGGATCACAAACGAGGAACTACGGAGGAGAGCAGGTGGACTTCCAAATCAGACGGAGAAAGTGGGGCTGGATTGGACACATCCTAAGAAAGCCACCATCCAACACCTCACGCGAGGCCCTGAGGTACGGAGACGAATTTCGAGGCGTGTGACATCACTTGGCAAGGCGCAGTTATTGAGTTAAAGCAGCCCAGATGGTTCTTGTTCCTCGCGGAACGACAGACCTATGTAAGTATAATTACTCCATGGAGCGCATTAGCCTCATGTATTCTAAAAAATGAATTTATTTCTTGAATGAATACGTGTACTTAATTCTTGCTGTAGTACACGATTGTTGGACTTCACATTCATCGTTAGATAAAGCACTGTGTCGTTTTTAAAGTTGGTTAATCACAATTTCCACACAAGATCTAGACTAATCCCCTATTCAGCCCGCATGCATGACTGTTATGTAATCCTATAATTTACAAACCCGTGATTGCACGCAGTAAATACATAAATCTGCCGGTCCCTGTACATCGTCCTTGTAGCTTTCAATTCGTACATCCGCTATCGATTTGGATGCCATGAATGCTATGTATTGCTTAAAAGAAAATTAATCTAATGTAGTTTTTCCCCCACCACCTTTACTACCAACAGTTTTGCATTTAAATGCACGTAAATATTCATGACTTCGTGTTTCTGAGAAGAAAAAAAGGTTAATCTATCAATTTGTTACAGATAATCAATGCATGCAGTTGCTTCTTCATCTAATCTGGTAATGACTGTCCTTTGACAAATTGTGAGGACATTTTTATTCCCCATCGAGTAATTTCACTCACAATTTCTCAGAGGAACGGCAAGCGACTGTGCTTCAAATCACACGCTCTGCAATGATGATGGAAGACGTGTTCCGTGAGACTTGGCACTCGTTGGTGATTGGACGATCCCTAGCGGATAATTACACGACAGAAGAATATGCTTTACATGTACAGAACAATAGCATTATTTATAAACATTCTAATGGTATGCACAAGATTGTAAACTTCTTTGATGTTGATTTACTTTTATGCAAGGTATGCACGAGTCATTCCTATCGTGTACGATTAACCATTTAAACCATATAAGTAAGTTAATCCAACTAGAGTTAGGCAAGGAAACTCTCAAGATTGGTCAATTACATGTATACACATTATCATATACACATATATGTATATACTAGTAAAGAATCAAGGTTTGTTTATGTTTACTCTCGTATTGGATATTTAAAGGCATGTCAGAAGTCTTCCTAAGCTAGCCGTGTGTATGCTCTCAGAAAATATGTTTTTCAATAAACATTTCTAGAATTCAGGGATTGATATTGGAATAAGATTAAATTTGACAAGATTTGGGATTAAATCTCGCTCGATTATCAAATTTAGGAATAGACTTGATTATCAAAGTTACGCATAGAATTTGCTGATTACAATGGGCCCAATGCTTATTTGTGATAATTCCCTTAATTTTTTGTTTTTGTTTTACGGGTAATAACTTTGCATGATAATAAATATTACATTGTTTTTTATGATTGTTTTATTTTTCTTCAAAGTACATTGTATCGTCTCGTTTTGAGAATAGTAAGACTGAATTAATTATTTAGGAATATATATATACTAGACAAAATTTCTAACTCCCCACCTAAGTTTTGTCATCCACTGGTTTTATTTTCTATTATTTTGACATAGGTTTTGATTGGTATAAAGTATAACATCTTCAAAAGAAGTCAATTTTTTTTTCAATGTTCATTTATTTAAATATTCAATTAAAAACATGGAAACTTAACAGTACCCTAAATTTTGAAATTCTCAACAATCAATACCGTGTGTGTCCCCCATTCGCTCGAATAACTGCCTGGCACCTGCTTCGCATTGAGGTCACGTAACTGTGTAAAAACCTTTGTGGAATGTTATTCCAAGTGTTAGTAAGATTTCTATCAAGTTCTGCCAGATTCTGCGGCTGGGGAAGCTGTCTTACTCGCCTGTCTACCTCGTCCCATACATGTTCAATAGGATTGAGGTCTGGACTGCAAGGGGGCCAGTCAATTACGCGGATATTGCGACCCTGCAGCATCTGTTGGGTGGTTCTTGCCGTGTGTGGGGTGGCATTATCCTGCATAAGGACCATTCCGCGATTTGCTTGGATGTGCGGAATTGTCACTGGCTGTAGGACAAGGTTTTGGTACCTTGCTGCATTCAGGTTCTGGTGGATCGGGATCATTGGTGTTTTTGTGTGAAACGATATTCCCACCCACACCATGACAGAACCACCTCCAAACTGACCTCGCTCCCTTACACATGCGTCAATATATCGTTCGCCAATTCTGCGGTAGACGCGGGACCGTCCATCTGATCGCCTTAGATTGAATCTGGACTCATCTGTGAAAAGAACTTGTCCCCAGTCCGCGCGCGTATACCTCAGATGGCGTCTTGCCCACGCTAATCGAAGTTGCCTATGTCTTGCAGACAATACCAACCCTACATAAGGTCTTCTTGCCCGCAATCCCCTTTCCCTAAGTCTGTTTCTCACAGTTTGATCACTGAGGGGTCTTCCATGTGTTCCCAATGTGTGCCTTGCTGTTGCTCGAGCTGTCAAATGTCTGTCACGTAAATGGGTCACTCTTATGTAGCGATCCTGTTGAGGGGTTGTTACACGCCGTTTGGGCCGTCGGCGTAGATCCGCTACACTTCCGGTTCCATTGAATTTTCGGATTAGGTTTGCGATGGTCTTGTGGTCTCTATTGAAATTTCTAGCAACCTGTGAAAATGATCAATTCAATTGAATATTTAAATTGTTTCCTACACTGTGTATCTGAAAGTTTTTCGCAAAAGATCGAATGTAATGGAAGAAAGCAAACCTCTCGTAAACTGCAACCAGCATGGACCATGCCAACTGCTCTTGCGCGTTCTTCTGTCGACATGTGCCGCATTTGACTTCAGTAATTTTGTGTTTTTCAAATACAAATGAGTGTATTGAGAACAAGAAAACAAAGAATTTTCAAAAGCAAACCAGTAAAACCAATCGAGCACGAGATTTTCAATTTCAACAAAACCCGCTACGGCCCAGTAGCTACGAACGCGTTCTTGAAATCTTTGTGCTTAAAAGGTCAGCATTTTAGTTAGCAGACGATATTATAAATTACAAATTGCATAAATGCAAAGGTTTGTAAAATTTAGAAATTATCAACTTGGGGAGTTAGAAATTTGGTCCAGTATATATATATATATATATATATATATATATATATATCGTATAAATTTTATCCCCATCTCTTTAGAATGGAGTATTACTGTGTAAATAATATAACAGAAATTTTAACCGGTAATCTTATCTGTAATGATAGTAGTAGGGGGTCTATACCATACCACCCCTATTAGATGTAAAAGTACTAGAAGTGGGTTTTGTTTTTCTTTTTGGTTTAAACAATATTTATTCAATAATTTGATGGGATTGGGCAGCAGGCTTAGCCTATGTGAGCCTTCTCCCTATTATGATCAAACACGACATGTACATGTACAAAATTGTATAAAATTTGTAATTAATTTGGGGTTTACATGTATATAAGAAATATTAATAGATTAACAATACGCCTGTTTCGAGATACGAACTCTTTTGTATAGGAGGTGCATTTAGTGGAACTTTGAATGCCTAAGTGGGACAGAGTGGATATGCAGCCAACGAGGAAGACGATGAAATGTATTAAAAGCGGCTTCTCTTTTAAATATGTAAATGTGGGAAATACTAAATACTATCGAAAGAAATGTTTTACCGAAGAGGAAACATACAATGTCATATTTGCAAGAAATATCTTGGATATGGTACTTATGACCAGCGAAATAACGTGATAGGATAAGAATTCTATGTATTTAATTACTCCCTAAATACTTATCACTTACTTAGTTTGTGTATCAGTCGAATTCGGGTTATCAAACAGCGTATGAGAAACTTGCTGAGTACATTCACTTACACTGTGATGAATATCTGTCCCACTCCCGCGAGTAAACACTTTTTTTCGCGCCTTACTATGTATGAGAGTTCTCCAAAGGGAAATAACTCGGACGTATCTCGAAACCGGCGTATTGTATAACATTTGTATATAGTATTGGTACTGGTTATATACAGTTTTAATATAGAGCCTAGTACGCATTTTTAAAATAATAATACATTTGAAGATTACTTAAATCTTTTGGTAAGTGCAATAAATTTATGCACAAATTCAAAAAGTTTCTTATTGGTTTCAGGGGTGGTGTGGTTTAGACCCCCTACTATTATCATTGCAGAGACAAAATTACCGGTTCCTTTGGTATATGAAAATAATCAGCTGATGGGTTGTTATGCCCATTGTTATCATTACTTCACAAACTATTACATTTACATATTGTATAAAACTTTTGAATGCTACTTAAAATATGGGATCAAACTTATGGAAATCATAATGATAAATTGCTTTGTAAAATTCTTAACGAGTATTAGGTTTTATAGAACATTTGTCATTGATTTCAGCGATTCGACATCCTTAATTTCCAATAAATACAGTATTATATCTTGTATCATTAATATACGAGAGACGCTCTCAATTATAAGATTTTGACGTACAGCTGCTTTAATATACATGTTCACCAGTATGAACGGTGCGCATGCACTTGGTTTGTCATAGGGGCAGACCTATAGCTCTCTCATTCTCTACCCAGAGTTCCGTTCGCTCCTCGCACTACACCTCTGTCAACGGCTTTTTACAGAAATCTTGTAAAAGTTTCTTTTATCCAACATTTATGTTTTGGACTAAATATTTAGTCATATTATGATATGTTTTTGGTGCAATCAAATTGATGCTTACTGTAAATTGTTTAAAATCGCCGTTTTCTGATCATAAATTTGGAACTACTTCGTAATATGCGTATGAATGTAGGATATACACGTGGTGGAGATTTAAATGTAAACATGGAATCAAAAGTAAGAAAGGCTGTAAAATATGATAAAACTTGTAAAATAAGAGACAAACAGCTAAATGGTAAATATGCACTTATTAAAGTGTCAGTTGGCTATGAAAAGAGCCTGATGTATCACCTGTTGCCTGAACTTTTAAAGGGATAGGAAACCGAGAATGATTGTTTATATCATGTGATTATATTGTCACGTGATTCCAAGCGTTGACAGAGGTGTATGTGAAGCTTGCGTAACACGCCCTCTGGTGAGAGAATGACAGCTCTCTGGGAAATATTGGGGCAGATCATATCTCTGTCTTAGACTAGATTTGCACTATAGTGGCTGTCAACATTTCTAGGAAATCTGCGATCAGTACAAGACGCTGATACATCACGTGCGTCTGATCAAGAAGTGTCGTCACAGTCGTGATATACATTTGATGGATTGAAATGAATTCCCATTTGAGAATAATGACGTCACCAGTTTTCGGTGAAGTGCCACAATAATGACCTATGCATGGCGGTCAACCAGGGCGGCAGCAGTTCTTAAATGCGCCACCGTCTGCCGTGGCACGTGACCTCTGTGGACTGCTGGCCTATCCGGGCGCTTGACGGAGGAGCTATCGCGACTACCTGTTATTTATCGTTAAATGTCAGTTTCACAATGACAAATTGTAATTTTTGTATTTACACCCACCCAGAAAATTCAAAAATTACAATACGACAATACATGTAACATGTGTATTACACTGTCATACTGTATTTAGTAAATAAGACAATACAGCTAACATGTGTATTACACTGTCATACTGTATTTAGTAAATACGACAATACAGCTAACATGTGTATTACACTGTCATACTGTATTTAGTAAATATGACAATACAGGTAACATGTGTATTATACTTATACTGTATTTAGTAAATACGACAATACAGGTAACATGTGTATTACACTGTCATACTGTATTTAGTAAATACGACAATACAGCTAACATGTATATTACACTGTCATACTGTATTTAGTAAATACGACAATACAGCTAACATGTGTATTACACTGTCATACTGTATTTAGTAAATATGACAATACAGGTAACATGTGTATTATACTGTCATACTGTATTTAGTAAATACGACAATACAGGTAACATGTGTATTACACTGTCATACTGTATTCAGTAAGGTGATTTTGAACAGTGGAATGTGATACTACAAGTATTACATCTCGTTGCATTGTACACATTTTCTTTCTTCTTCTTCAGGTTTTACACTTGTAAGTTGTCTTGGTTACTAGGAGTACAAGACCAACAGTCTGGTATGATAATTTATGTCTTGGTTACTGGAAGTACAAGACCAATAGTCTGGTATGATAATTTATTACCAGACTGTTAACAGGCACTGTCCCTTGGTGCCCCCTGTAACCAAGTCAATAAATCATACTTTCTTTAACTGTTTTTCATATAGTACAATTATTTTCATTATATAATTATTGTAACCTTCCTGCTTTAGACATAAAACATTCAGAACTGGATCCTGCATGTACATGTGTATTATACTGATATTGATTACAATTTTATATATCCACCGTTTCTGAAACCGACACTGTCCTTAGATATGTGAAGCAGTTTGGTTATTTATTATTGTACATTTCATTTTGTTAATTTAAATCTTGCCTGCAATCAGTATTTCATATATAATTATAGATGTGTGCAGTGCAGAAATGTGAACTCTGACTGTAGTAGTACACCTGAATGATTGTGATTTATTTATATTATTATAATTAATTGCTAGTTAAACTGTACATGCTCCCGAGCGTCCTTGATTGGTGAATAAACATATTATATTGTAACTAGCTGGCGAAAGGACCACGTAGAGCCCGAAATAGGATGCTTACTGCAAAAAGTATTGGCTTTTTTTTTTTTCATTTGACAGTACAGAGGCCGTAGATTCCCATCAAGACACTCAATTGAAACTGTAAAATAATAAAAGAAAATACCATGTATTCAGTTTTTGCAAGTATGACAAAGCAAACAACAAAACGAAACATCACTTAATAATTTCCCAATTTGTACTGATCCCAATTAAGATTTTCCGAGTTATGAGTAACCTTGCCATTGAGTATCAAGTAGAGCGGAAGTTATATTCATATGTTGACTACGTAGTTGTGTAGGGGTATTACACTCATTAGATAACCATGGAAACAATCTCATACACACAATATATGTTTCCGATGATGAAATTAGTTTGATTGGACATTTTTGTCCGGAAATGTGTCATAACCTTTAAGGATATTAAACATTACTGACGCACTCAGATCAAGAAAACCACAATGATCTATCCTCTAATGTTTAATAATTAAGATAATTACAAATTGATTAATACAAAATCTTTCGTTTACTATTGTGCAGAACCAGGGTTACGGAAAAAAATTTCACAAATTCCATATGTAATCCCGTGGGGATCCGGGTTAGAATAGGTCTTCGGTGCCTCCTTGCTTGTCGTAGGAGGTGACGAAATGGGGTGGTCCTTCGGATGAAACCCCAAAAACCGAGGTCCCGTGTCACAGCAGGTGTGGCACAATAAAGTTCCCCCCCCCCACCTCCTGTTCAAAGGCCGTAAGCGCCGATTTTGCAGCCCTTCACCGATATAATGGTGACGTCTCCACATGAGTGAAAAATTCTTGAGCGGGACGTTAAACAATATACAATAAACCATATATAATCCTGCATGCACTTCTTCCAAGTACATGTATACAAATGTACATGTATGTATTATATGGATTTCTGAACCATTATATAATTCTTCGTAATATTTTCGCAAATTTGTGTTTGATGTGTGAAAACTATGTTACCAGAATTATATGTTAATACAACAGATATCACGAGGACAGTGGTGTAAGGTCATGTCGTTGTAACAGCCAGCTTAATTACTTCAGATACCGTTATATAGC
Organism: Ostrea edulis; assembly: GCF_947568905.1. Lineage (NCBI taxonomy): Eukaryota > Metazoa > Mollusca > Bivalvia > Ostreida > Ostreidae > Ostrea > Ostrea edulis. The sequence goes on from NC_079164.1 coordinate 61,894,463, forward strand.
GTATATTCGTGACTCCGGCATGGACATCTCGTGAACATCAACACTCGCACACATGCATCCACACGGTGATGTACATCCATGTCTATAATATTGATAGACCCGGGAGTTTTATAGACACATGGTTTTAACAACTTCAACTTGTTCAAGAGATTGAACATTATAATCAAAGGTATAAATTATCCTATAATTAGTATAGAAAAAAATCTCAGATGAGAAGAAAGAAGGTAAGGCGAGGTAAGGAGATCATTTTAATGCATTTTAGCATGATTAAATGCATGCAACAATATGGCAATGTACAATAACAAATCTGATTATCGTTCTTCTTTTGTTTACTATTTTTACCTCGTGATGAAAATACATTTGGAATATATTTCAACATTAACTAAAGCAAAGTAAGTTTATAAACTTTCATTGCATAATTGAATAAGTATCTTTTTTTTTTTAATCAACAACAACAAATAATGATATTAGATATCACCCCCTTGTAGAAACGGAAACAAGAAATATCACACGGGATGCGCCTCGTCATCGACCGTCTTTAAAGCCAGCCATGATAAAAACAAAGAATATAATTGTTTGGAGACGCACACACAGTTTGATTTGAAGAAAACTACAACGTGCAGAAAATCCTCGTCTACATATCACCAGCAGGGGATTACATGAAAACAACTAATTAACAAACTATCTTGTAATAACACACATATCTTTATATTTTTACATAGTCTCACTATGTTCTATATACATACAATTCATACATAATCACAGAAAGAAAAAAATATACTTAAATACCTAATAATAAATACGTTGCATAAAGTTGTACACTGTAATGCAATATAATTTAGTTGCCAATATCGCATGCAATATTACAGCCTCGCTAACACTGACTGCCCTATCATAGCATCTAAAGATGTAGACGTCTGCACCACAAATATTTTGTTTACGGTGTGAAATTTAACCTTGACAAATGCAGCACCTTTGGAGTTGGCATGGATTAGAGTGCGAAATTGCAGGTAAAAATCAAATGGATTTCAAAGTAGTTAGAATTGATCATTTATGGCTGCCAAATAAAGGGATTTAAATGCACGTGAATACCGTGTATTCGGTTCAGTGCTATACCCATGTCAGCATTATATTGAGTATTTTACGTCCGGGATATACGTGACTGTTTCAAAATGATAAAATTCACGTCCTGATTTGAGGAGAAAAATTCATAATAATAATTACAAAGCGTGAGTTGAAAACCTCTACAAACCACACGACACATGGTCAACACCTAGAATACTAATTCTACATCCGAGATGACCATTTGCATATAAATGCACAATTATCAACGAGAGACTAAAAGTAGGAATTGAGGAATAATGGCAAGTTCAACTGATATTTCGTCATCTCAATTCCTACCTGGAATAATGCCCGTTCATCAAACCCAACGAAAAACCAGGGGCCATGACCATAGGATATTCAACTCGTGTCATTACCCCTATTAAACAGATTCTCAGAACAATGCTTTTCTCTATAGTTTTATGATATAGCACTATAATGAATATACACCGTGCAGTTATTGTGCACCTACATTAGAAACACACCGGGAGTATGAATAACGAACATTATCTTATCAATGAAAATTAAATGAATATATTATACAATCTATGACAGCCAGGGTAGGATTCTCTCTAATATCTACACAGACGACTTCATACCAAATATTTTGAATCACAAAACTTAAAAGACTTGGTCTTCTCTACATTTTCACACACTCAATTAAATTCAATGTAATATTTTGTAAAACCTGTACTAGCTATATAGCTAGTTCAACAGGTTTTGTGTAGTTTAGGGAAAATATATTTTTCCTTATCGTGAAACAGAAACTTTGATTCAACTACACGTGTTGACGACAGCCCAAGAAGAAAACTCACTACAAACCAGCCTTAAACAAAATGCAACCACGAATCCCTGGTCACGGTAGGTGTAGTTTTCGCAAAACATTCGAAAACGTAATTCTTTCCATCATTACTGTCCCAGTATACCAGATCACCAACAGAGTAGGATATAGCAAATTCCAGTTTCGAACCTACACCAAAATCGGCAGGAGCACAGATGCTAAATGAGAACCTGTCCGTAGGACCGTCACAAGAATTCTGTACATAAGAAGCCATAATGTCATGATATGATATCCAGTTGTTTGTTGTGTATCTTACTCTAACAGTCTTATGAAATCCTACGTTGGCCACCCTCACAACCCCGGTGATAGTCAAGTCTGTAATGATTGCGTTTTCTAAACAGATTTTCTGCGCAAGAACCCTTTGGAGAAAGTTTTCTGAAGCTCCGGGCTGTTGGAAACAAGCAGTTAGGAACCTCTTCCCTAATTCTCTTGTTTCAGATTCAATACCAACCTTTAAATCGGCCATCGCCGATGCAGGTATTTTTGGCGGGTTGTCTGCATTCAACACGTGCCGCACGTCCTCGAGATCCAAGCCTAAAGCATCTGCGAAACGGACCATCTTTTTACGACTGGGAGTGCCCGGGGGTGTCTTTTTAGCTTTTAATGACGAAGATTTTCTAAGCTCTGATCTGTCAATGTTAAATTCACTGTCTTCATAGACAGGGCTTTCGAGGAGTGACTTCTGGGAACCGAATGACTTATCTTTTTTCAATGAGATTTCCGTATGCACCTCTGTGACATCCGCCTCTGCATCATCATCGTCAACCACTGTGGTTATCATCGATATATCCGTGAAGACAAAAGGAGGTGGCGAGCATTTTTTAAGCCGGCTAGAATGCTCTCTTGCTTGCATAGCTTTCACAACAGCATCCCCTAATGAACCTTCGCATCCTTGAGATGTCCCTACAAGGTCATCGGATGTGGGACCACAGTCTAGCTCTTTAGCATTGTCACTTACACTAGATTTTGCCGTAGAAGATTCCACAGAATTTAAATCATCCATCTCATTCACAAAAAATATATCATCATCGTTCAGGTTCAATTTTGGATTCATAACAAGTTCATTGACTTTGTCACTGCCATTCGGAACAAAATCGATATCAACCTCAGCATCCATATTCATAGTTATACGTGCTATCCTCGATAAACATTCTAAGACATGTTTCGTAGCTTCAACTTCTCTCTTATAGTTCACTTGTTTGTCGACTCTGGGATTGTACACAAAATTGCTACTAACACTGTAACAATCAAAGTGGCTCTTTTCGGTGTAAGACAGATTTCTTGGCAAGTATAAAGCCCCCTTAGACGCCTCTGGATCTGTCAGGTTGCAGTACATAATCTAATGTACAACTATCTGCAGACTGCACGCGTGATAACGTGTTGGAATCTGTAAATACACACCAACATTTAATAATTTAGTACATGTATAACATACATTTTCATTTGTATCACTAATTTTCATTCAAAACATCTGAGATAATTAACCATTTCATTTGCACTTCATTCGACATCTACCGGCAACATTCAGAAATGTTACACAATAAGTCGTCGACCTTCCAATATACAACTTACATTTACAGAGTAAGAACAAATATCCCAAAAACAAAATACTAATAAAAGTAACATTTTGTAAAATTTGCAGGTTACCTGACAGAAAATTTATCCAACCACCATATCCCGGCCTCACTGGCTTTATAAATACATTTCTGTTTACGTTCTAGACTAGCCGAGACTCCTCGGGATTTGTTAATAAACACAAACACTATAGCGTGACGTCACAATTAACAATAACAAATCTATGAATAGCTTATGGAAAGCCGGTAGTGTATTTAAAACTAAACCTTGCAGGAAATTATTACTCTTTCGACTATCGTTCAGAATTAAAGACGCATTCAATACATGTGGAGAAACTATTGACCACACAAAACAATGAAATATAAAACATCGATATATACCCGTTTACTTCCCATGTATTTCATACCACTTTTAAAAAGAGTATTTTCGTACCGTGTGGTGCAAGGACGTCTTATATGATTAAAATAAATATTTACGAAAGACGTCCTTACAGCACGCATGTATGAATGATTACAATATTTATGCTTTATAGAATATTTTCAATACACAGGGTATCTTGTATTATCCTCGAAGTTTTTAATTACTTTATTGCAGAAGACGTACATTTTATAACACAGTCTTTAAAGCATGTCATATGAAGTAAGTATGTATCACCATTGAAAGAGTGATATAAGTTCTCCACTATTTTACACACATACATACACACTCATATACACGCACGCACACACACATATATGCAAATAAGAGATTTCCCTGTGATTTGATGCATGATATTATAACATCATGACGCTTCGCTTGATCGAGCATGCAAACGTTCGGAGAGGCTTCTCATAGATTTTAATGAAACAAGTTTTACTTTCGTCCCCAATGACCACTCACATTGAACAATGGCATAGCGAGGTCATCCAAACTAGCTTTTATTGAAACCACGTGGCCAATCGATAAGTGAGTGAAATTTGCACGCTCGATGAAGCGAAGTTGCATGCTGTGGTTTTAATGATAGAATATGATAGGAAATGCAACCAGGTAGACGTTCTCAGAAATATTTAAGAAAATTAAAAATGTTATTTGTTGCTACATATTTTTTTTAATCTACGGTTAAAATCGTCTGGAAATATGTCACTTGAAAAAAAGATATATATTATATTTTAAAAGATACATGTATTGAAATTTCATGAATGAAATACAATATAGGATTGCACTCTAATACACAAATATAATGTTCATATACTTGTATTTTGTTCAAGATATTTTAAATTGTCAACGTTTTTTGTTTTATGTTTGAAAATACTACCATAAAAAAAATTTGCTTATATTTCTCTAAATCCCACATATGCATGCAAAATTTGGTTTGCGTTGATATTATCGAGTTGAATTCGTAAGACCTGCTTGGTTTGTTGAGAAGATCTGTATGGTTTGTTGTGAAGACCATTTCAAAATATGTCACAGTGTTCTGAAGAAATGGAGAATTTGTTGTCTATAAAACATCAACCCGATTTAAAAGTCAGATCGCATTGTTTACAGCAGCGGTGATCGGCCTTGTCCCAATGCTCTTTCAGAAAATTAACCATTCCAGGTGTACAAGCAATTTATCATCGTGACATGTGCAATATATGTACAAATATGCCACATAATATAAATTGTTGTTGTTTATTAGTCAAAAGTAAATACAGCTTATAGACATAGTATACAATGTAATAAATTTAAAATCATATAAAGATCAAGAAAGAATAAAAATTGTGCTTATACATTGGTATTTCTAATTTCAAAGGAATTCTTAATAAATTTATCCAAGTTGCATAATTCCTTTACATTCTGTGTCGATAAAAGTTGAATTAATTTGAAGATAGAGGGTCTGATATAATAATACTTTTTCAAAAATGTTATTCTTAAATGACTGTAATAGGTACACTTAAAGAAAAAATGAAACTCCTCTTCTAAATATGAATTAATGTACAGCTGTATGTGCCATGCTTGTTGGACCTATATGTTACCTCTCAATATATTAACATAAATTTGATATTGTCATGGATTATAGTTAACAGTAATATTATTGACACTAGTTTTTGTTATATACATGTACTTTGTACATGCATATATACCTCGATCAAAATACTATCTATTCCGATAATGTAGGGATCAATTACGTACAATGAAAGCACTCTCCAAGAACATCGGGCCCTGCTCGAAGCTGCGAATTCATTACAATGGCCACGGTCATTACGTATTGTCAACATGTAAAATTCATTGTTGCACTACAAGAATCCTGTTCCTCTAATTACCTAACTTGCATGCAAGGTATAGTTTATGTTAGTAACAATTAGCTAATCATTAATTCCGTAATGATGTTTATCACTAATAGAAATACCATCTAGTTTATCGCTTTTAAAAATACTATTTATATTTGTTTGCTTGTCTGTAATCCAGTTAAAGTAAGAAATAGGTCACAGTGTTCTAAATAAATCAAGAATGTACATCATAACATCAACACAAGCAGGGTCGCCTTTGTTGCTAAAAATAGACATTGAATCGATTGCGTGAGAAAACACACGTAGGCAAATTTTTAGAACGACCTTGACTTTGTAAATAATCCAAAAACAAAAAGAGCGCCAGGCATGCGATAGATTTACCAAAGAAAAGCAAGAACCAAATTATAAAAATGAATAAAATAAAGTAAATTTCCGTATGAAGACAAGTTTCTGACTGAATGTATTCTTTTCATCGGGTTATCAGGTTATCTTATCCTTATGGGGAATTCTTGTAATTGGATTTCAAAATGAAATCTTTGCAGCCTGCAGGAAAAGCGCATTGATATCTCCGAAAAAGTTTACTTTTCTGATTGTCATGCAAAACTGTTGATTTCGAATTTTGACTCCAGAAAAAAAAGGTCAGGTTCAGTTACACGAATCTACTAGATCTAGTACAACATGATAACATATATTTCATCCTTATTTTAGTCTTAATTCTATATAAGATATCAAAATAACCACAATTTGACAAAGTTATTGTTGCCAAAGGTGTTCCCAAAACGGGTACACAATATATGTCTACATATTTTTGTTTGCATTTGGGATATATTCAAACTAAACAAAGTTTACATTTGGCCTGCAATGCTCCATCGTCGCAAACCATGGCTTTCAATCCACACATGCTCCCTCAAAAATCGACGATGGAGATTGTCCCGTGGAGCCCGTAACCTGGCCGTATATACATCGCCTTCCGTGCAATGACAGGCGGTGACTGAGATTTCCCTACGGAATCACGGACTCTGTGGTCTCTACAAAAGCCCGTAGCCTGTCCACACGCCGTTCAAAGCATTGCACGATTTCCGCAAGATCATTTTGAGGAAGTGCGCTGATCGAATAGTATCGACGGAACCCACGGGTTTTCTCTCCGTTTCAATGATCGGACAACAAACGCATGATATTTTTTAGGCATTTGGGGGGGATTAATCGTAAGGATATTGCATTCGGAAAGCTCTCGCACATTTCCGTGAGATGCTTGTTAAGGTGTGGGACTATTATATAACTGCACGGTGTTCGAACAATTTTCTCACAAGCACCGTACGGATTTTGGGATATAAGTAGGACTTAGTCGCAGTCTTAATGCTTTTCTCATCAAAATTTGTCCGACGTTTGTCAGTTTTTGTTTACGTAAATATTTTTTACCGCTTCGGTCCTATTGAAAAACATTTCCAGGTGCTCTGTGAGGATTTTTTCAATGGCCAAATCATGCAATAATCGCAGACTGGTTTGAATCATTTCTATCAAAGGAGAAGGCAGGATGAGGGTTACGTATGACCCACATTTTGAGAAGTCATAATAGGCAGAAATGTAGATCATCACTTTGTAACCCAGATCGAAACTTGTACCGATTTTAGAATTTGACACATTCCAAGTTAACAGGAAGATCACAAAGTTACGGCAATGAAAATTACAAAATTTTCTAATTTTTAAAACCAAAAATTAAGAAATTTTAAGTCTATTTTGCTGCAGAAAATATTGAGAACACACCTGCCTATCTATCAGACTTGTATGTATCAGCTGCAAATGGTGTAAAAGTGGTATAATTATATAGGCATACACGTGCTCGATGTTTTCCAAATCAATATTTTGAAAATATATATGCCGTTTTCTTCTGAAATCCTAAATTTGCCCATAATCGTGAAATATTAAGTTTTACAAAGACACCATCTTGAAATAAGTTTTACTGGGTTTCACGATTTTAAGTCTATTTTAAAATTAAAGGAGGTACTCTACATCGTCATAATGGTTGACTTCATTTTAAAACATGGATGAAAATATAAATACCAGCAATATTTGTCTTATTCATTTAGAAAATTATCGCCTGACAAGAGTAGCTCAGTACGTTAGCACGTTGACTCTTGAACTGTAGATCGCGGGTTCAAGTCCAGCAGGGTTTGGGTTTTTTTCTTTCCAGATTGCTTTCAACTAAAACTGCATTTTTTGACTAAATAAAGTAAATATGAAAGTTTTCACTTTCAAAATATTGTTGTACATATCTTCCATTTTTCATCCATTTCAAATTTCTCTGGTGTAGCATACCTCCTTTAAGTGAAAGTGGGGGCTAGATGGGGCCATAATCCTATACCTTATCTGAAGACTAAATAACATTTCTCATTTCAGATACCTACTGGTATATGCATACATGTATATATTCAGGTACCATATGATCATGTACTCTTTTCTAACACTACAAAAACAAATACACATGCACATGAATGCATTAATTGAACCTATGTTGATATTGTGCTTCAAAAGCATAAATGCTTTAAAAAGATTAAAATAGAGGCAGCCCGGGGCGGCCACTCCCCTTTTAAACTTATATATTTCAAACAGGCTCCTTAAAAATCGACCAAATTGTTCTAAATTCTTTCATTAACCGATACGAGACTATGACCTAAAAAAATGTAAACAAGCGTTGTTTTCACCGCTAAAAATAGACATTCAATGGAATGCGTGAGAAAACACACGTAGACAGATTTACAACAAACAAATAAAAATAACACTTAAGTGAATAATTGCACGACAGTTCTTTATCATTTAATATTATTTGAGAAAAATAAAATTCCATGAATAGAAAATTAGGACATCTTTCTAACAGTAGGAAATAATGTTATCTGAATATTGCAACATCATTTAAACACACGAATTTAAAAATTGTGATGGTGTTTGGTTTTGAATAAAAGTGTAGTCTTTGCGCAAATAATTTACTGATCTCAATCAGTCTCGGTAATTTGTAATGACCCAGGGTTTGTAAATCGAAATTCTTTAGATTTGGTAACTACGCAATAAATTTAGATTTCACCAGGAGAGATTGAAGTGCGCAGTTTAGAATTTGTTCCCGTAACACTTAGAATATAGATATTTCACTATATATTTTCTATCATATGCTTTTTCTGAATTTGGCGGCTGTATACCAAGCTGTTGTTAAAACAACGATAATTTAGGTTTTACTGATGCTTTTAAAATTTGTCTTTTTGTAACATACTTAATTAATGTATTACCATTAAAAAGATCGTCAATTTCTATAAAATCCGCTGGTCCCTGTAATCATCAATGATTGGCTGAATTTCAGATTCAGAAGGAATGATTTCTGTTCATGATATTAGCTTTGAGAATTTTTGTGCTCTTAGACTTGGAGCGGTTTTAAAGCCCACCTTTTTAATCTACAATATTTGCGAATGAAATGAAAATAACTTGATTTTTACCGTACTTAATTAATCGAAATCAATTAAGTACAGAAATTACAGTATTTAACCCGAATAGGAAACAATAAATAACCAACTCCGAAGAGAGAAGTAAACTTGACTAACAAACACTACTTTGGTACTAGTGCTTTCAGTATACTATCTTCGGTATCATATTTCTGTTGTCTATAATTTAAACAGTTGCACCTTTCGTTTTTTTTATTTCTTTTTCATTATCTTTTGGATTACAACATTATAATTATATAATGATAATTAAGTCACACACCATTTCTTTTTTACGGAGAACATCTGATAAAGACGTAACTGCGTATTTTCAGCAATTGCGATGTTTCACACTCACGTGTTCAATTCAAGAGAGACGTAAAATATCTATACCCGAAATACAACGCAAAAACGTAAGCTGGGATGCAAAAGCAAACTGTGTCAAATGTTCATTTCATTTACACCGGTCGATGTAGGAGGGTGTGCTGAAAAGCTATATGTTCTTTAGTGTGCATTCTGCAGTCCTGCAAATTTTACTGGATTTGTTTTAAATCTCTGATGTGAATTATATTCGTAAAGGAATATATCTTGAGCGCTTTGTGGTAAGTTCAGTCGAAGCAATCTTCAAAAACCCTGATAGAATTTACATTTACGAATATATTACAGTTTATCGCATTTTCAACAGTGAAATACTGTACATAGTTTATTCATTGAATAAAAAACGATATTTTCACATCTTCATAGTGTGAAGATAACAGCCAGAACTAGTGAAATCAAAGTTGCCTCATTGTTAAAATGTATTGATTTATATTTTTTCATTTTTCATGGCGTACTATATTTTCTGCGAAGATTTGAAAATACATGAGGGTATGAACTGCGACGCTTCACGCCGGCGTACTTCATGAAGTGCGCATTAGCGCTTCATGAAAAGTAACCCGATGTGACGTTGCAGTTCATATCAAACCCGCATGGATTTTCAAAATTCTTATTTGTACAATATACTTTCATTTTTGTGGAAATTTCCAGCCGTTGAAAGTAGAAGTATTATATTTATCACGATTCATACCATATACACACTGTTCACAACTGCATCGCATTCATGAGGAAATGTCTATCATTGCAATTTGTACAGATATCAAAGGCAAAGCAAATTGGAAACGTAGCTTTATAAGTCAATAAAGAGAATAGCTAAAAGGGGTGAAAGAAAAACCGAAGAATATGTAATAAACAGAAAAGTATTGGTGTTGGATATATAATTCATTTCACTAGTGAGACGGAATTTTTAAAACTATTTTTTTCTCGTATATCCTCTGTATATCACGTCCCTGTAATTACATAATGTATACTGTATTTATCGAATGCTTGAAAGGTCTTAACACTTTGTTCAAGCAGAAATAGCCGTTTTCTGAGTTTAGAAAATTGAGGCCTAAATATGGTATATAGTGAAGTCGTTCCAAAATAATGGAATTTTATTGCGAATTACAATTTATCAAACAACTTACACGAAAACTTACAAAAGAACGGGTTCCAGGCCGGGAGATAGGTTTGTGTTGGATAGAGGCCGTCAGGTGGACAGCAGGCACGTAAAATCGGGGAGTGGGGGGTGGGCACTCACTTTTTTGACAATTACCATGATTTGTTACTTGTAATGTAAATGAAAAATATACATTGAGTCCTCCACTGTTTACCGAAGTATGAGCATTAATAGTACATGTAGTAGTCGCCCCCTCCCCCACGTTTTAAGAACATGAATTATGGAAAAATATTACTTTAGAAACAGTCATAGTAGAAGACTATAACACCCACCCCAACGAATTAGGGTTTTGAAGATGGGGTGAAACATGGTTTTTTTTAATACTTGTCAGGGTTTCTTTATGAAGCCAACTCTGACCACATAGAAAAACGATGGTACGTGTCTGGACAGTCAGCGAGAGTGCCAGGTTTACAGTCCGACAGTTGACATAGCACGATAGGAGGGTCTAAGTGTTGTACAGTTAATGCAGTATTCAGGGTTCAGGTTGTCTGACAAGGTGTATTACATGGATTAAAATTGTCGACAACTTTAATCCTTGTAACACACCCTGTCATGCGTTCTACAAGGGTTAGGGTTTTCATTTTATGCAGGTCACAAAGGTTAGGGCTTTTATTTTATGCAGGTTACAAGGGTTGGGGTTTTCATTCTATGCAGGTTACAAGGGTTGGGGTTCTCATTCGAGGCAGCATTCAAGTCCATGTAGTATACAAGATAAGCTTTGTCAATCTATTCGGTATACAAGGTTATCAGCTTAGGTGGTATACAAAAGTCAGGGTTATCAGTCTAAGTGACGCCGTGGGGATTCGGGTTACAATAGGTCCTCAGTACCCCTTATTTGTCGCAAGAGGCGACTTCATGGGGCAGTCCCTCGGATGAGACCGCACAAACCTAGGCCCCGGGTCACAACAGGTGTGTCACGATAAAGATCCCTCCCTGCTCAAAGACTGTAAGCGTCGAGCATAGGCCTAAATTTTGCAGCCCTTCACCGGAAATGATGACATCTCCATATGAGTGAAAGATTCTCGAGAGGGACGTTAAACAATATATAATCAATCAATCTAGGTGTTATACAAGGGTGAGGATTGTCAGTCCAGGCGTTATACAAGAGTTAGGCTTGTCAGTCCAGGCGTGATACAAGAGTTAAGCTTGTCAGTCTAGGCGTTATACACTGGTTAGGCTTGTCAGTCTAGGCGTTATACAAGAGTTAGGCTTGTCAGTTTAGGCGTTATACAAGGGCTGGGCTTGTTATACAAGGGTTAGAACTATCAGTTTAGGGTTGTTAATCTATATGCGATGCACAATAGTTTTCAACGTAACAATATTTTTTTTTACTTCTCATTACAAAAATGTTTGGGAAATTATAGAAACGTTCTTGAAAAAGCTATACCTTCTTAATTAAAATGATATAGACTCCTTCCAGTCAGTCAAAATGTTCGGTCAGGAAGTAGTTTTTACTTCCTTAAGAACTTATAAGAAGGAAATTAAACATACAATTTGCACTGTTCTTGCATATTTGGCATACAATACAAAATCCCTAATATCACAGTTTTTATCATATTTTCTGAACATTATATTTGTTATGCATTTGTATTAAATAATGAAAATGTTCTCCCATAATACACAATTTGTATATAAAAAAAAAAACCTTTCATAACTTACCCTTGATGAATGAAATTTTGCTAAACATGCCCATCAATGATTGAAATACGTAATTAAGAATCATGGCACGTGAAAAAGACTTTTAGCATTGGTCAATGTAAAACATTCTTATCCAATATCTTAAGGAAAATTTCCTCTACTAATGTGACTGTTACTATTCAGTCTTTTGTCATTGTTCAAAGGTATCCCTACACAGTAATGCCCTGTTTCTAAAAATACATAACATACAGGAAGTTAAACACAAAGAATAATTTGAGGTTATATTTACTACACTTTCCTTCAGCTCTTGTCTAGATCATGTTATACATAATATACATTTACATTACATACGTTTATTCCCATATATTTATAAAAAAAAATCTCTGGAAGAGTCCAGTCCTATCCATTATCATTATGATCCATTATGATTATATTTTTGTTGATCCATACGTCACATCCCGAGTCTAAAAAGAGCGCATTAGTGAAACTTGTGTAAAGCGCCCTCTGGTAAAAGAAAGGTTCAATATTCAAATGTGTTTTCCGGAGTTGATGGTGTCTACCTGCTTTAATATTATTTTGAGGGGGTGGATCAATGATACTGACAACAGACGTGCGTGTTGTGGCGTACATGAATGTAAACACTAATTTGTACTTTTCATTATACTAAGTAATTGTTAAATATGACTTTCTACAAAGATGTTTGCAAATTACTCATTCTTTAAATGTTGATGTTAAGTAAATTATTGTGGCTCACTACATCAGTACAAAATAATAAGTATATAGGTAAAAAAAAAAAAAAAAGACAGAAAATATGCAATTTGGGATTTTAAATATATAATTTTCAAAAATGTATTTTAATAATTATGAACAAAAGACTCCAGGAGATCTGAACTCGGGATCTGTCGGTCACTTAGCCTATACTTTTTTATCCACTGAGCTACGATGATAGAGAAATAAATCGATCAATATGAATAATTTCACAAAACATTTAAATCGCCATCTTGTGCCGTAGTGTCACAAATACATGTAGTATAAGTTTTGGTGTAATGAGCTTCCTTAAATTTATAGAAATTTGTCTGTTTTATGTTGTAGAGCGTTTTACATTTGTCCATGTCTAACATGTTTTAATCAATTCTAAAGATTATAAACCAAATTCCATTTTGTACAAAGCAATCTTTCTTGCAGTAAACACTTTTAAAATGTTCAGAATGATGGCTGAGAGCACTGTAAAATCATGTCCTTAGTTAAGGTTCTTTATTAGCAAAATTGGGTTGATTTCTTCTACATGTCTTGCCAACACTACAACACGTCACTGTCACGTGTTATAAAGGCTAGATCAAATCAAGCCAGTTTGACTGAGAAGAATTTTTATTCTTAACAACGTGAATTTCTTTTCTTTCGAAAAGAAAACACCATACAACTTATTATTCGAGGAATGTTTTGAAGGGAACATGCTTGACAGGAAAGGATACATTTGTCTAAATAATCTATATATGTATTCATGATATTTCTGTCTTGCAATGTTACCGGAAATACCAAGATTGATTGCCCTTTCCAAATTTAATCTAAAATATAACATATATTATCACTTTCACTAACTAAACTGTACCTTGCACGAAACAATATTATGATTTTCTATTGATTTTTTTCCAATTTCTTTTCATTATTTTATGAACATTTCATAAATGATGACATGCAAAATATTAAAGATGGCGTCTGTTTTGTTTAGCCTACATTTTACGATGAACACTTGTAACTTTGCCAATACATGTATATGCAAATATAATTATGCAATATCTCCCTTTATACTACATCTTTTTTTAAACAAATTGATATTTCATACATTTCACAGATTTTTGGTTTGAGTAGCCAATTTGTCCCATTATTTTTGGCTAGTCCTTTACAAGTCTTTAATGTAGGCTTAACAATAAGGACGCTTTCCAAAGAATGCATACTACTATTGCTTTGCAAACATTCATATACAATAGAAATGTTAGAATTAGAATATATAAAATGTTGTTTTACCTGTTTATAGAATATTCTGCAAGAGTTGCCGACGTTCAGTACATGCTCCCCGACCTAAATCATTTGCATAGTGATCTGATACACAAGATATATAATGTGCAGATGTAAGAATACATGGTCGTTTGTGTATTGTATTTTTGTTGCTTTAGAAAATTTGCGGTCATTTAACATGAATATAAGGGTTGATAAACATTTGAGGAGTAAAGTCATTTGAGAATTTTGTTCTGGTCAGCCGCTATCACTATAAGTAAACATGCATTCCTCATACATGTATGCTACATAAAACTTGACTAAATGTAAATTATTGACAAATGAGTTTATTCTGACATACATCTCCTTCTAATAACAATAGCTCATCCTTTTATTGTCGTTACATGTAGAAATATTACTTTTTTGCAAATAATTACGATCGTTATTATTATTTCATGTTATTTTCATTTGTCAATTTTTTTTTTATTGCGAAAAGAACAATTGCGTCATCTTAGAATAAAATGTCTATAAACAAGGTATTGCTTTTAATAACCTTCATTGAATGGGACTACTTTTTGTGTGATACCATTTTGCATTGTAGCTTCTTTTGACTTATGCGACGGAAAATTACTGGCACAAAAAATCCTTGACCTAGAATAATAATAGGTGCGATCGTTTTACGTATATTACTAGCATTTTCATATTTTAACATTTTTTTCCCTTGAAAGCTTGAATTTTGTATAAGTATTTCATTCATTCAATTAACAGTGAATAATTTATACTGAACTCTGAAAGAGTTGTATGTGTACTATATTTTACATTCTCGTTCAGATATAAGTGAATTCTTATGCGTACAAATTGTATATTTCTGTAAAAATCTGTGTATATTGTAATGAATGTAGATAGCAAGATACCTACAAAAAACACTCATTTCTTTTAAGGTGAAACTTTTGTTGCATTATCAACTTGTTTGGAAGTCATATTACTATTATCTGAGTCTTTCTTTGGAAATTTTATAACTATAACTTGAAATTTTGTTTTTATAACTATAACCCGAATCTTTCTTCGGAATTTTTATAGCTATAATCTGAATCTTTGTTTAGAATTTTTATAACTATAACCTGAATCTTTGTTTGTAATTTTTATAGCTATAATCTGAATCTTTGTTTTAGAATTTTTATAACTATAACTTGAATCTTTGTTTTTATAACTATAACCCGAATCTTTGTTTAGAATTTTTATATCTATAACCTGATTCTTTGTTTAGAAGTTTTATAACTATAACTTGAATCTTTGTTTTTATAACTATAACCCGAATCTTTCTTTGGAATTTTTATAGCTATAACCTGATTCATTGTTTAGAATTTTTATAACTATAACTTGAATCTTTGTTTTTATAACTATAACCCGAATCTTTCTTTGGAATTTTTATAGCTATAATCTGAATCTTTGTTTTAGAATTTTTATAACCTAACTTGAATCTTTGTTTTTATAACTATAACCCGAATCTTTGTTTGGAATTTTTATAGCTATAACCTGATTCTTTGTTTAGAAGTTTTATAACTATAACTTGAATCTTTGTTTTTATAACTATAACCCGAATCTTTGTTTGGAATTTTTATAGCTATAACCTGAATCTTTGTTTAGAATTTTTATAACTATAACCTTTTTATAGTTACATTCTATGCGCTAGGAATTTTTATAGCTATAATCTGAATCCTTGAGTGGATTTCTTCTAACTATAATCTTACTCCTTATATTTATTATCTTGATCCCTGTTTAATATTTTTTATAAATTGGACTGTTAAATGTCAATTTTTGGTATATTGTTGGTTTTGAAATTTTAAAGCATATTTATACTATTGTCCTTTTTCAAATGTAGTGTTTAATGGTGCGCTAGTGCAATTTCTGTTTACATTTTAATCAAAACAATCACAAGTAGTTGATAACATAGAAATACTCTGTTTGAAACATGCATATTATCTATATTCCAACATACTTATTAATAAGGAAAAAATGAGTAGGGAACAAATGGCGGAATTGAGAGAGAGAGAGAGAGAGAGAGAGAGAGAGAGAGAGAGAATCTAGAATCTAGATATTAACAGTATGAAAACATGTACATGTATATCTACAATGATATGTTGATATGATATTATAATATTCACGATGTATGCTCCTCTGTGGTCCCATTACACTATTTGCTCTGGGATTCAATTCAATGAAGCAAACAAGTTCGTCGTACAGTAAGATGTGGATTGTTCTGCGAGATCGCCATCATCACATTGATTTTTCATTATTATCTATCAGCACAGTTTCATTGTTTCTCAAGGACAACGAAACAAGATTTCGGTTCTATGGAGCTAATTAGTTTTGCAAGTACATGGAATGCATTTGTTGAAAGATTGAAAAAAAAAATTAACCTTTCTTGCACTCGGGTTTTTTTTTTTTTTTTTTTTTGGTCATTTTGTTATATAATTCCATGGGTTTTTTTATAATCTGATATTTTGTATTGGTATTGTTATATCATTATATGTTTTCTTACATTTTGATATTTTGTCGTGATTGTATGGGGTTTTATATCCAGATATTTGTCGTCATTTTATTAAATAATGGTATGGATTTTTATATCCTGATATTTGTCCTGATTTTGTTATATATATATGCATGGGTTTTGCATTCCGATATTTGTCGTGATTTTCTTATATATACATGTATATGGGTTTTTACATTCAGATATTTGTCGTGATTTTCTTATATATACATGTATATGGGTCTTTACATTCAGATATTTGTCGTGATTTTCTTATATATGTATATGTTTTTATATTGTGATATTTGACGTGACTTTGTTATATATGTATGGGTTTTTACATTCTGATATTTGACGTGACTTTGCTATATATGTATGGGGCTTTACATAAGATATTTGTCGTGATTTTGTTATATTTGTATGGGTTTTTACATTCAGATATTTGTCGTGATTTTGTTATATATGTATGGGGCTTTACATTCAGATATTTGTCGTGATTTTGTTATATATGTATGGGTTTTTACATTCAGATATTTGTCGTAATTTTGTTATATATGTATGGGTCTTTATATTCTGATATTTGTCGTGATTTTGTTATATATGTATGGATTTTTACATTCTGATATTTGTCGTGATTTTGTTATATATGTATGGGGCTTTACATTCACATATTTGTTGTGCTTTTGTTATATAAATATGGGGTTTTACATTCTGATATTTGTCGTGATTTTGTTATATATGTATGGGGTTTTACATTAAGGTATTTGTCATGATTTTGTTATATATGTATGGGTTTTTACATTCAGATATTTGTCGTGATTTTGTTATATGATGTATGGGTTTTTACATTCAGATATTTGTCGTAATTTTGTTATATGTGTATATGGGTTTTTACATTCAGATATTTGTCATGATTTTGTTATATATGTATGGGGTTTTACATTCAGATATTTGTCGTGATTTTGTTATATATGTACTGGGCTTTATATTCTGATGTTTGTCGTGATTTTGTTATATATGTAAGACGCCAAAGTGCGATGGGACTCCAAAGTGCGATGGTCACGCCAAACCCCGATGGTCTGCGCCAAACCCCGATGGTGTGACACGCCAAACCCCGATGGTCTGACACGCCAAAGTGCGATGGTGTGGCACGCCGAAATCCATTGGTTTGTGTTGTGGTACAGACTGTACCAACCGTGTGTTGTTTCACTAAAATATCAATGCAAAATCCATGCATAAAAAATAAGAAGTTCAACTTATTTCATTACCGCGAAATCGTATAGAATGTTTTGCATTATAGCATATTCCCAGAATCTTATTACGTGTACGTCACAAATAATAAATAATCATGAATTAAAGAATGTTTGGGCGAAGATAGCTCGACAACAAATGTACTTTGCCGTTCTCACTATCCCCAACCTTGTATACCTTGCCATTGCTATCGTCCGTGTTGCATTTCTTTGGTATTTTGAAAGACGTTAAGAATGACGTTACAATGACGTGACGTCACAAACGTTACTGAACTCCGCACCATCGGACTTTGGCGTGGCCATCGCACTTTGGCGTCCGTAACGTTAGCAAACCATCGCACTTTGGCTCAGACCATCGTACTTTGGAGCGACCATCGCACTTTGGAGCGACCATCGTACTTTAGAGTCTTACATATATGTATGGGGTTGTACATTCTAATGTTTGACGTGACTTTGTTCTATAATGGGGCTTTATATTCAGATATTTGTCATGTTTTTGTTTATATGTATGGGGCTTTACATTCAGATATTTGTTGTGCTTTTGTTATATATGTATGGGGCTTTACATTCAGATATTTGTCGTGACTTTGTTATATATGTATGGGTTTTTACATTCAGATATTTGTCGTGATTTTGTTACATGACTGTGTGATTTCTTTATTATGAACCTGTTTTATTTGTGATTTTGTGGCGGTATAGTATTTTTGGCCGTTCTTGGCACACTGATTTTGACTGTGGATTACTCCGTTTACTTGATCAAAACATAGGGATCACGGTGGGTGTGATCGATCGACAGGTGATGCTTAATCTTCCTAGACACTTGATCCCACATATATGTCCAGGGGTCCGTGTTTGCCCAACTCTTATTTTGTATAACTTATAGCAGTTATGAGATTTATCAGTTTGTTATCTTCACGTTGTATTAATTCAATTCCTGTGGTAAAATAATTCCATTTCAAAATGTAAGGCTATGAATGTATACAAATGCCTTGTTATTCTTACGATGCAAAAATTTGTAGGAATGATATTAGTATAAAAACCATCGATACATACTTTTAAATTATAACTTATACGGACGCATTTATCTGTTGTATTTTCCATTTGCTCTCTTTGCCTCTTGTATTTTACTATTCTTAAAAACGTGTACTTATTGTATTTTCATTTTTAATACCTGTACCTGTTGTATTTTCCCTTTGATCTCTGTATCTGTTGCATTTCCTTCTACTATCTCTGTCTGTTTTATTCTATTTTCATACACCCGTATTATGGTATGGCGTCGTCCGTCTGTCCGGACCTTGTGGGCAAAATACAAAATGAAAAGTAATCTCCAGGATCTTACAATTTGGTACATTTAATCACCATGATGAGAGGAAGATGCTTATTGTTTCTCAAGGTCAATGTCAAGATCGTAGTATCACTTACATGTAGTAGGAAAATCTTGCAGCCAGTATACAGACTGAACCGTAAGTCCAGGATCTTACAACTTGATACATTTGATCACCATGATGAGAGGAAGATGCATATTGTTTTTCAAGGTCAAGGTCGTAGTATCAGTTAAAAGGAAAACCTTGCAGGCAGAATACAGACCGAACTATTGGAGGTAGAACCGTCAAACTTGGTACATATACTACTCATGCCAAGTGGAGGACGCCTTTTGTTCTTCAAGGTCAGAAATCAAAGGTTAAGGTCGTAGTATCGCTAAGTAGGAAAACTTTGTAGGCAAGATCTAGACCAAACCGTAAGGTCAAGGATCTTACAACTTGGTACATTTGATCACCATGATAAGAGAAAGATGTCTAATGTGTCAAGGTCAAAGGTCAAGGTTGTAGTATCATTTCGTAGAAAAACATTGTTTTCGTTACGGATACAGACATTGCCCTCAAATTTAGTACGTCACAAGCTTCCTCTCGGAGGAATATAAGTTCATTTTGCATTTCATCTGGATTGGTGCACCATGACCTACTTTAGGGGTAGAAATAGGTCAAAAAGTTTTTCAGGTATTTTTTCTGTTATGAATATAGATGTTACTCTGAAATTTTGTCGCAACATCCTTCTCAGATAAATACATAATCAGTCCACATTTCAACTTGATCGATGCACCGTGAACTACTTTAGTGCTTAAAGTAGGTCAAATAGTTTTCTGGACTTTCTCATCATGGATGCAGATATTGCACTGAAAGTCTAATGGGGTTATATTGCACCATTTGCACCGATATAGGAACAAAATGAAAATATGTCTGTTGTATATGTACCTTGATACCTGTGTCTGTTATAGTTTCCTTTCGATTTCTGTATTTGTTGTATATTCCTTTTGATATAAATGTACCTGTATTTGTTATATATTCCTTTTGATTCCTGTATATGTTATATATTCCTTTTGATTCCTGTATTTGTTGTATATTCATTTTGATTCCTGTATTTGTTTTTGTGTAATCCTTTTGATTCCTGAATTTGTTGTATATTAATCCTTTAGATACCTGTATTTGTTGTATATTCCTTTAGATACCTGTATTTGTTGTATATTCGTTTTGATACCTGTATTTGTTGTATATTCCTTTTGAATCCTGTATTCGTTGTATATTCCTTTTGATTTCTGTATTTGTTGTATATTCATTTTGATACCTGTATTTGTTGTATATTCATTTTGATACCTGTATTTGTTGTATATTCCTTTTGATTCCTGTATTTGTTGTTGTATATTCCTTTTGATACCTGTATTTGTTGTTGTATATTCCTTTTGAATCCTGTATTCGTTGTATATTCCTTTTGATTTCTGTATTTGTTGTATATTCATTTTGATACCTGTATTTGTTGTATATTCATTTTGATACCTGTATTTGTTGTATATTCATTTTGATACCTGTATTTGTTGTATATTCATTTTGATACCTGTATTCATTGTATATTCCTTT
This sequence comes from Ostrea edulis, assembly GCF_947568905.1. Classification (NCBI taxonomy): domain Eukaryota; kingdom Metazoa; phylum Mollusca; class Bivalvia; order Ostreida; family Ostreidae; genus Ostrea; species Ostrea edulis. The sequence continues at coordinate 61,915,552 of NC_079164.1, forward strand.
TGATTCCTGTATTTGTTGTATATTCCTTTTGATTCCTGTATTTGTTGTTGTATATTTCTTTTGAATCCTGTATTCGTTGTATATTCCTTTTGATTTCTGTATTTGTTGTATATTCATTTTGATACCTGTATTTGTTGTATATTCATTTTGATACCTGTATTTGTTGTATATTCCTTTTGATTCCTGTATTTGTTGTTGTATATTCCTTTTGATACCTGTATTTGTTGTTGTATATTCCTTTTGATACCTGTATTTGTTGTTGTATATTCCTTTTGATTCCTGTATTTGTTGTATATTCCTTTTGATACCTGTATTTGTTGTTGTATATTCCTTTTGATACCTGTATTTGTTGTTGTATATTCCTTTTGATTCCTGTATTTGTTGTATATTCCTTTTGATTTCTGTATTTGTTGTATATTCCTTTTGATTCCTGTATTTGTTGTATATTCCTTTTGAATCCTGTATTTGTTGTATATTCATTTTGATTCCTGTATTTGTTGTTGTATATTCCTTTTGATACCTGTATTTGTTGTATATTCCTTTTGATTCCTGTATTTGTTGTTGTATATTCCTTTTGAATCCTGTATTTGTTGTATATTCCTTTTGATTCCTGTATTTGTTGTTGTATATTCCTTTTGATACCTGTATTTGTTGTATATTCATTTTGATTCCTGTATTTGTTGTGTATTCCTTTTGATATCTGTATTTGTTGTATATTCCTTTTGATTCTTGTATTTGTTATATATTCCTTTTGATATCTTAAATTTTTGCATTTCCTCTCGATCTCTCTGTTGTATCATCACTTTTGTTTGTTCCTGTATCTGCTGTGTCATCATTATTTATTCCTGTATCTGCTGTGTCATCATTTTTTGTTCCTGTATCTGCTGTGTCATCATTGTTTGTTCCTGTATCTGCTGTGTCATCAATTTTATGCCCCGAGATCGAAGATCGGGGGGCATATTGTTTTTGTCCTGTCTGTCATTCTGTAATTCTGTCATTCTGTCTGAAACTTTAACCTTGCTAATAACTTTTGAACAGTAGGTGCTAAAGATTTGATATTTCACATGAGTATTCCTTGTGACAAGACATTTCCGTGGGTACTAAACCTTTTGACCTTGACATTTGACCCAAAAAATTGACATTGGTCATAACTTCTAAATGGTAAATATTAGAGCTTTCATACTGCGCATCAGCATTTCTTGTGACAATATATTCCTATTGGTACCAAGATATTTGTCCTTGTGACCTTGGCCATCTTTGGAATTGGCCATTATCGGTGGCATTTGTGTTTCACAAGCACATCTTGTTTGTTCCTGTATCTGCTGTGTCATCATTATTTATTCCTGTATCTGCTGTGTCAATTTTTAATTCCTGTATCTGCTGTGTCATCATTTTTTCCCCTGTATTTGCTGTGTCATCATTTTTTATTCCTGTATCTGCTGTGTCATTTTTTAATTCCTGTATCTGCTGTGTCATCATTATTTATTCCTGTATCTGCTGTGTCATCATTTTTTATTCCTGTATCTGCTGTGTCATCATTTTTTATTCCTGAATCTGCTGTGTCATCATTTTTTATTCCTGCATCTGCTGTGTCATCATTTTTTATTCCTGTATTTGCTGTGTCATCATTTTTTTATTTCTATATCTGCTGTGTCATCATTTTTTGTTCCTGTATCTGCTGTGTCATCATTTTTTATTCCTGAATCTGCTGTGTCATCATTTTTTATTCCTGCATCTGCTGTGTCATCATTGTTTATTCCTGTATCTGCTGTGTCATCATTTTTTGTTCCTGTATCTGCTGTGTCATCATTTTTAGCCGAGTTGCAACGAAGTTGAACTCGGCTATTGTTTTGGTGATGCGGGCGGGCGGGCGATCGGGCGGTTGGGCGTCAACAATTGGTTTCCGGATGATAACTCGAAAAGTTTACAATCTAATCAAATGAAACTTTGAAATATTGTTGGGTACTAAGTAAAGAAGACCCCTTTTGATTTTGGAGGAAAATGGTCAAAGGTCAAGGTCACAGTGACCGAAAATAGAATGAAAATTTCAGAAAAATTTGGTTTCCGGATGATAACTCAGAAAGTTTAAATCCGAATCAAACGAAACTTTGATATATTGTTGGGTACCAGCTAAGAAAGACCCCTGTTGATTTTGGAGAGAAAGGTCAAAGGTCAAGGTCACAGTGACCGAATATAGAATAAAAATTTCAGAAATATTTGGTTTCCGGATGATAACTCAGAAAGTTTAAATCCGAATCAAATGATCCTTAAAGATATTGTTATGTACCAGGCAAGGAAGACTCCTATTGATTTTGCAGAAAATCAAAGGTCAAGGTCACAGTGACAGAAAATGGATTTAAAATTCCCCCAAAAAAATTTGGTTTCCGGAGGATAATTCGAAATTTTTTAATTTGAATCAAATGAAACTTGGATATATTGTTGGATACCAGCAAAGCAAGGCCCATATTGATTTTGGAGAAAAATGTCAAAGGTCAAGGTCACAGTGACCGAAAAGAGGTTGAAAACTTCAGACAAATATGGTTTCTGGACAGTAACTCGAAAAGTTTAAAACTGAAATTAGTTCTTCACAATTATAAATATGCCACATCATTCCTGACTTTACAATGTATCCCATACAACTCGGCTCAGGCACTCCTAAGTGCATATATTGATTTTATTTATTCCTGTATCTGCTGTGTCATCATTCTGCTGTGTCATCATTTTTTGTTCCTGTATCTGGACATGTCGTAAATCGCTCCGCCTTTAACATTGATTGGCAAGCTTAAAAACCAAAAACTTAGTATGCGGTGTAAATACGTTTGTAGCTTTAGTGTAGTTGAAGTGCTAGGTGTAGTTTTTGTTGTTTTGTTATTATTCTTTGTTAATATTGGCCACATTATGTAAATCTTTTCGTTTGTCCTGAAGAAGGGACAGGTCGTCCCGAAAATTTGACAATCTGGTTGATCGTGTCGTTGGTCATTTTAGTGCTTTTTAAAACATTTTTGTTACACAATCCTTTGTCTTTTTAGGCTTTTATATAGAAGAAAGTCCACTTATAGTGAAAAGGTTACCTGTAGGTGTCCAATAAGTTGACAATTGCTGTCCATTATTTTTAAGAACGGACAGATACTGTCCGTTCTTAAAAATAATGGACAGTAATTGTCAACTTATTGGACAGTGCCAGGTAAACTCAATAACTTATTAGACGTCTACAGGTAGGCTGAATATAAGACAAAGACAATACATTTGTCAAAAAGATACACATTTTATTTTAAATTCCCTACAAGTAAGAATCAACACAAATATCGGAAAAATCACTGAAACACTTAAAAACGATATTTCCCTTTAGTAGAATTCTCTGCTTCAACTCGTAAGATTCACAATTTTTTAATTCCATTAGCCATTACTATGCAAGGTGAAGATAACGAACAGTGATCAATCTCATAACTCCTACAAGCAATACAAAATAGATAGTTCGGCAAACACGGACCCCTGGACACACCAGAGGTATATCGCATCAAAACTTAAATTTGAAAGACATATTTCCATAGGTATTTGAATTTTGTTAGATTCAAAGGCACATTCCAAAATTTCTTCACAACGCTTTTTTATGTTTTCTTTATTAACATATCCTAATTCTGAATTATTATTTTCGCTTTCATGAATAATTTCATTTCACGAGATAGGCGTATTGGGTTCTTTTGGCTGGCGTTAATAATTTCCCCATCCAAATATTCGAAAACACAATGCTTTTCAGATCAAAATTTGACTCCATAACATTCTCACCCTCCATATTCAGAATATAACACATATTTACAGTACTTTCACTAAAATCCTTAAATTTTGATCGTGCAATGAAAATGCTCTCCCCATCAGAGGAGGACATGTTGATATGGCTCAGTACTATAGAAAGAGTGAATATAAAACCTGCAGTAGAAGACTACTCACCTGACACTGTCCAATAAGTGAACAAAAGAAACAGAATTCTACGCAAGACTGGTTATATTGTCAGACTATTCAAAATAGCTTTATTCATAATTATCATTGTCAATGGGTTTACCTGAGTTTGTCCATTCTTAGAACAAAAGATGTAATGTTTAAGTAGGATATAAGCCTCAAACTGTCCATTCTGTGAGAGAAAGAACTGATCGAGGCCCGTACTGAGAGAAAGAACTGGCCTCGATCAGTTCTTTCTCTCACAGAATGGACAGTTTGATGTTTATATCCTTTACGTATAAAGTGACAAGGTCTCATAAAACCAAGATATACGTGTATGTAAGAAATATAATGTAAACTATAATTTTAGTATAGTGGTTCCTGGTAACCATTATAAATTCATTATGAAATTACTACACTCTGTTTGATCCAATGTTCATAAAACACATTTGTCATAGTATACTGTTTGCTAGTACGTGTAATTCCTTAATCGCGAAGAAAAATTAATGTAGTGTACAGTGTATGTTAAAAATATAAATCACCTAACCTAAGACAATAATCCAAAACGACTGAAATTATCTCGTTAACAAATTAAGACTATTGGCAATAGAATGTACGAGCATCTACAGGTAGTAAAAGATGACTCCACTAAAAGAATGAGTCTGCAAAAATGTGTGGACAATGGCAGCAAAATATTTTTGATATCAAAAAGTCGTGATACATGTGGTGTATATTATTGTTCTTTTTTTAAAATGTATTATTTTTGTATTTTAAACACATACATACAAACATACAACTGTAATCTACATTCACACTTAAATTACTCTGTGCACCTTCTGCATCCACAACAATAACAATGAATTATATATGTACATACATATACACGTACATATATACATATACACACATATTCAAAGGTAAAGGTGTATATTATTTAGCGATGACAGATTTAATACTGGACCATGGTCAATCTGTGAGTCTCATCTCTGTATGAGCAAGAGGATTCGGGTGAGCCAATCTGATAAAAATCAGACCCTAGTGTCGTTCGTTGTGAATACCTCACACACTACAAGCACAAGATGTGATAATCTACAGTACATATAACATCAGATTATTGATTTCATTTGTTTTTGCACTTTTGTATAAACATCCTTGGTATAGTTGAGTTTTTATTGCTTCCGAGTATTAGAATATTAGGATCGGGAACGGATATTATACAAATGTTTGCACGTGGCACTCCAGAATTTTACTTTATTCGTGTAGAGGTCACCAGCTGCAGGTGAAGTGCCACAAATTTTGACCGATACATGGCGATTACGGCCGTATTAACAATGGGGGTTCTTTATCGTGCCAACGCCTATCTTGACACAGGACCTCCGTTTCATAGGTCGTATCTAAAAGACTTTCAATTCTAATGCTGGCCGCTTGATGAATAGATAGTCGCTACATGTATGTCTTAGGCTTGACGTGGTGCCGGGATTGAGAATCGAACCTGTGAAGTTGTCGCCCTAACTACTAGGCCACCGCAAGCGGTCCATACTATAAAGTAGACATTTCAAAAATTATTTGAAGTGATTTTACATGCATGCAGTTTATAATCATCGAAAATAGGTTCAAACAAAATATAAACAAGATCATGCTTCACAGAGAGCAGTCACGTGAAGATACAAGGAAGATCATAAAATTGATAAAGATGTCTCCACACTGACCTTCAAGAGAATAAAAAGCCATTTTCCGAGCATGCGGTTTGTGTGACTTACTCTTTAGGATGAAAGGAGCAGCTTTCCATAGTGTTCTGTAGAAATACCTAGGTCTTTAAGAGGTATAGGAGAAAAGTACAATATGTAAAGGAACGGAACCGGAAATGAGATACAAAATTCGAGGCCTTGCATTTCCTATCTGATATTTTCTTGGTGAAACAGTAGTCTGTGAAGGTCGAAATCATACCTGATGCGCGGTATGACACTACAGAAACACATTAGATGTGGTTCATATGGGAGATGACGTGACTGCACATTTGATACAGACAAGGAAGTAGGTTTATCCAGAAAGTTTAGTAACCTCCCCATCCCTGCAAACGAAGTTTGGAGCATATCAGAATACCCAGTCCGCCCGTCTGTCTGTTGGCATATTTTGTCTGCGTTTCTTCTCTTTTGCCATAATGATATTAGATGCAAATAATTTGATGGTGATATGTGATTGGATATAACTTGTAGTTCAATAATGTGGTGTGTGATTGGATATAACTTGTAGTTCAATAATGTGATGGTGATATGTGATTGAATATAACATGTAGTTCAATAATGTGATGGTGATATGTGATTGGATATAACTTGTTGTTCAATAATGTGATGGTGATATGTGATTGGATATAACTTGTAGTTCAATAATGTGATGGTGATATGTGACTGGGTATAACTTGTAGTTCAATAATGTGATGGTGATATGTGATTGGATATAACTTGTTGTTCAATAATTTGATGGTGATATGTGATTGGATATAACTTGTTGTTCAATAATTTGATGGTGATATGTGATTGGATATAACTAGGGCATAACCATTTGGATAGGATAGGGAGATGATGGGCATGTAAAAATAATGTGAAGAAAATTTAGAACTGTCTGTTCGCAGAATGTATTTTACCTTATATAGAAGACTTGCATTAAATTAAGATAAAACAATTAGATATTTATATCGTTTTCGATTATGAGAACACACAAACACAAAAAAGAATACACTAATTATATATTTACATGTATTTCGTCGTATCATGAGGTTAAATCATTGATCAAACCCCTGGTCACGCTAAAAGTCTCTGTTGTTCAGGTTCCACTTTATGATATTGTTATTATTATTATTATTATATATATATATATATATATATATATATATATATATATAGCAAAACTGAAAAAAATAAAACGCAACCTCTCTTAAATTTAGATGACAAAAATATTACAATTCCGTGTGCTTGTTTTTGGAAAATTCAAATTTATGACACTTTCTTCATACAGCGTATTTCCTTAGTTCTGCATTCTATGTATATACAGATGACTTGTGCGAATTGACTCACCCTATCATCTTACATGCACCTATTTATCTCCACCTTCCCCACTTCCTACATACTCTCTCACCATATCCCCACCTTCCCTACTTCCTTTTTACCCTCTCACTACATCCCCGCCGTCTCTACGTCTTTCTCATCCTCTTACTACATCCCCACCTTCTCTACTTCCTTCTTACCCTCTCACTACATCCTCGACTTCCGTGCTTCTTTCTTACATTCTCACTACCTCCCCTATTTCCTTCATATCCTCTCACTGCATCCCCGTCTTCCCTAATTCCTTCTTACACTCTCAGGAAGATAAGATATCTTATATGTTTTAAAAAGATATATATATATATCTTGGTATCTTTGAAATAAAGAAGTCCTTAATGAAGTCCTAAAATTTTGCTTTATCATAAATCTATTTACATCCCTTCGCCAATCTAATTAAAATTAGATCCTATGATCCGCTCATCTACTATCGCTACACATACATGTAACTACACATACATGTAACTACACATACCTTGTAGCGATAGTAGATGAGCGGATCAGGGGATCTAATTTTAATTAGATTGATCCCATCGCATATAATCTTGCATATTTTTAGTAAATGAATACTGAATATAGAATAGTAAATAAGATATCTTTATAGAGGAATAAATATAAATGTGGCGTGCCATAGTCATAGCTAGGGCGATTACAATCGTAACTACTCGACTGTTTCCGTAAGCGCATATGAACCGGTTACGGAAAAGGACGAGCGCGTGATCCGATTGAGGGCGTATATCAAACTCACTGTCAAGGCCTCATTACCAATCGTAGTCTCATTCAACCCAATCTGATTAAAATAAGATCTTTGATCCGCTCCGTTATTGTTATGTCACTACACAACATGTCGTCCTCTGATGGACAGAGCATTGCACAATCAAAATTTAAGGATTTTAATGAAAATATTACAAATATTATCTTAAAGAGTGTTATATTCTAGATATGGAGTGTGTAGCGACATAACAATAACAGAGCGGATCAAAGATCTTATTTTAATCAGATTGCATTCAACCAGACACTCGGCTGTCTCCGCAAATCTCCGACAAGCTCGTCGGATATTTACGGAGAAAGCAGAGCGTCTGGTTGCACGAGACTATACCAATCATAATTACTCGGCTAGTTCTGTCACCACAAATGTGGATCGGCGCCACCAGAGTGTTGCCATGTGCAAACTTCCGCCAGAGTTCGTTTGCTCACAAACCAATCTCTTCCACTTAGGCATTATGGGATAGCGAATTCTTAGGTCGCGTATACTGTGTGACGTCACTGTAGAATGACGAAAAAACAAAGTCAAACGTAAACAGTTCAAAACAAGACCGTAAACATTAAACACTATAATTTGAACAGAGTATCCCTACCTTTTAATGGTCTTTTGATAATTTTATGTTTAAAATAAAATCCATACTTTTATATTAATGCTCTCAATGTCAATATTTTCAAGCTTTTAACTACGAACTCCTTCTTTATTGTTATTTGCCAGCGTGATAATCGCGGACTCACAATATACAAATCTGTATATTGTGCTGCGTCACATAGGAGAGGTCTGTACAAACTTCCACCAGAGTTCGTTTGCTCACAAACCAAACTCTTCCACTTAGGCATTATGGGATAGCGATTTCTTAGGCCGCGTATACTGTGACGTCACTGTAGAATGACGAACAAACATAACGTCAAACGTAAACAACTTTCAAATCAAGAACGTAAACATCAAGTTCATTACTTTACACAATAATTTGAACAGAGTCTCCCTACTTTTTTTGATCTTTTGATCATTTTATGTTTAAAATAAAATCCATACTTTTATATTAATGCTCTTAATATCAATATCTTAAAAATTTTAACTGCGAACTACTTCTTTAGTGTTATTTGCCATTCTCTCACCAGAGGGCGCGCTACGCAAGCTTCACTTTCACCTCTGTTATCGTCTGATAAATAGTTCGGCTAACCACATGATCTCGCACGAACAAAATGACGTCTTTGACTCCAACAGAAAGGCACGTTTCTGTTCTTTGTGCAATGTCAGATTTTCATCATTATAATCTCGCTAGTTTTTTTTAATGTAGAGTCCATAGTTACGAAGTGAAAGTGAAATAATACATTTGACAAGACAAAATAGTTCCATAAATATGGAGGTTGCACTAACGTAATACAGCGTTTCGATACCTACCAATGTGTTTTTAACTCATAAATGTATGTTTTATTTATGAAAATGATGCAGATTTATTTTATTTTCAAAGACGCTCTGTTTTACAAAATTCTTGTAAATTAGACGATAACAGAGGTGTTGTGGAGCGTAGCGTAACGCCCTCTGGTGAGAGATTGTGTTATTTGCCTGTATATTGTCTGTATATTGTGCTGCGTCACATAGGAGAGGTCTATTCGTAGGTGACGTAATGAGGCCTCGACGGGGAGTTTGAGGTCTGTAGTGACGTAATGAGCCCTCGACGGGGAGTTTGTTGCCATGTGTACACAAATGTAACTATGACGTCACAGTCGTACGTTACAATATGAAACGTGAGCTTTCAAATGCATCTTACCGGTTACGGAAAAGGACGAGCACGTGATCCGATTGACCTCGTTACGTCACCTACGTGTTGTGAGCAAACGAACTCTAGCGGAATAAGATAAATAAATGTATACAATGTATATACATACATACAAACAAACATACATACATACATACATATAAATACCAAGGATAACCCATGAAAGCCCGAAAGCTTATTTCCAGTGGGGTCCTTTGATGCACGGATGTTTTCGCTAGGGGTAATTTATATGGGAGGAAAGCGGAGTACCCGGAGGAAACCCACGTGTCCGAGAGGGCGACCGCTCTACAACCACATGCAACCACTGCCGATCACGGAGATCGAACTCGGGTCGCAGCGTTGAGAAGTGAGATCACTACCTCTGCGCTACCCGCTACCCAGATGTTTGGGCGTATATTGCTAAACTTTTAAGTTACGTCAGAATGATAACTCGATGTTTACGTCATAATGAAATAAGGCTTCACATCGCAGAAACCACGAAAGAAGGTGAAACTGTATGGAATGACGAAAATCGTAAAATTGTAGAAGAGAACAGAGCTCTGCAAAATGATCTGTCACTGCTGCAGCAAAATGCAAGTCCGAGATCGGCAAAGCTCATAGGCGAACTTTTGATGTGGTTGGACAGCATGGCTCAGTCATTACAATGTAATACATGCAAGGTGAAGATAACGAACAGTGATCAATCTCATAACTCCTATAAGCAATACAAAACAGAGAGTTGGACAAACACGGACACGGTAAGAAAATTAGATAAACATGAGTTCTGAATTTCTGGATTACATGTACATTTTAGAATGCTTAAACAACCCAGTAATTTTATTTCATGATTATCGCTCAAAAAGTGTTTTGTTGAATTGATTAACGTCTATTGAAAGCTGCGGCAGTCCACATTAATTTTATGCATGCATAACAATTTAACTAAGAACGGGATTCCCTACCGTGTAACGTAACCTGCATTTTGCGGTACTCTTGTATCATACCGTGTATGAGTAACTGTTATCAATCACTAGTATTTTTAAAATTTAAAATTCCAAAATTATTAATTATTGTTCCAATATTGAATGCTAGAAATCGGCATACTCTTGTATCATACTGTAATGGGTATTATTAACTGTATCAATCACTAGTATTTTTAGAATTTTAAATTCCAAAATTATTAATCATTGTTCCTATATTGAAAACTGGAAACCAAGCGCTTAAAGTAATTCCACCATCCTGTGATGTCATCAGATTTTGCAAAATCAATGATTTACTTAGATGTATGCATGATAGGTACATAAATTCCGATAGTTATTATAAAAAAAAATCTTGTTAAAAATAAACTATTTTAAAAGTCTAAGTTATAGATGAATAATCAATGATACGTTTCAAAATATTGAATCCAAGGGCAATAACTCTGTTTCTATTGATTTCTTTCTCAAGTCTTATCATGCGACAGATTTCCTTTATTTTTTTTTACAGACATTCTGTATATTTTTGTGAAGATACAGTTTCATGAAATTGTTATGAATGCTACTATATCGTCTTAAAACATTTTTGTTACGCAATTCTTTGTCTTTTTAGGCTTTTATATGGGAGAAAGTCCACTTGTAGTGAAAAGGTTACCTGCAGGTGTCCAATACGTTAATAACTGCTGTTCACTATTTTTAAGAATGGACAGATACCGTCCGTTCTTTAAAATAATGGACAGTAATTATCAACTTATTGGACAGTACCAGGTAAACCCAATAACTTACTAGACGTCTACAGGTAGGCTGAAAATAAGAGAAAGACGTATCATTTATCAAAAGAGATTCAAATTCAATTTTAAATTCCCTACAAGTAAGAATCAACACAGATATCGGAAAAATCACCGAAACACTTAAAACGATATTTCCCCTTAGTAGAATTCTCTGCTTCAACTTTAGGATTAACTTTTTTTAAAAATTCCATTGTCCATTATCATATCGCATCAAAACTTAAATTTGAAAGACATGTTTCCATACTGTATTTGAATTTCGCTGGATTCAGAGGCACATTCCAAAACTTCTTCACAACACTTTTTTATGTTTTCTTTATTAGCATATCCCAATTCTGAATTATTATTTTCGCTTTCATGAATAATTGCATTTCATTTTACGAGATGGGCGTATTGAGTTCTTTTGGCTGGAGTTAATAATTTCCCCATCCAAATATTCGAAAACACAATGCTTTTCAAATCAGAATTTGGCTCCATAACTTTCTCACCCTCCATATCTAGAATATAACACTCTTTAAGATAATATTTGTAATATTTTCATTAAAATCCTTAAATGTTGATTGTGCAATGAAAATGCTCTCTCCATCAGAGGAGGACATGTTGATATGGCTCAGTACTACAGAGTGAGTAAATATAAAACCTGCAGTACAAGACTACTTACCTGACACTGTCCAGTAAGTGAACAAAAGAAACAGACTTCTACGCAAGACTGGTTTATTGTCAGACTATTCAAAATAGCTTTATTCATAATTATCATTGTCAATGGGTTTACCTGAGTTTGTCCATTCTTAGAACAAAAGATGTAATGTTTTAAGTAGGATATAAGCCTCAAACTGTCCATTCTGTAAGAGAAAGAACTAATCTCGGCCCTACGGGCCTCGATCAGTTTTTTCTCTCACAGAATGGACAGTTTTTGGCTTATATCTTTTATATAACCAGTTTGTATAAAAAAATTTATAACGATGTTTAAGGAAAAATTAATTGCAATTTTCTGACAGTGATATATGATTCTGTTTAGTATGTACTTCTCATATCTTAAAAAGTGTGATGACCTATGATAATTTGTTAGTTTTAACTGAATGGAAATAAATACATTTTTAAAACTTGTATCAGGTAAAACTGCGAGTATGGAGTTACCTTAATTCACATTAAAAATATAAAACTTTGTCGATGCGACACATCCGAAATCCACCCCATAAAATGTTTCAGAGGAGGAAAAGTCGACAACTTTCCGCCCCATATCTCCGGCGTTTAATGGCCCTGGTCCGAACGTAACCATTCCAAAAATTATTGTTACACAGTCTCCAACAAAGGAACCTGAACCGGAAAGTGATCAGTTGTCAGCATCGGAGAATATCCAAGCATCACGAGCAAAGTATCCTGGATATCACAAACCGAAACTGTCCATTCCTTATTATAGCAAGAGTTTGGAAATTCCTCGGGAAATGCCACAATGGGACTCCGTGAATATATTCACAAGTAAAGTTTATCCACAGCAATCACCTACAATGTCCCACAGTGAGCTACACCAACGGGACTTGTCAATAACCAATGAGAAGAGCCCAAAATACACCACGGAGAGAGATAGTCGTAGCACAAAATACACCACGGAAGGAGATAGATGTCTTAGCACAAAATACACCACGGAGAGAGATAGAAGTCTTAGCCCAAAATACACCACGGAAGGAGATAGAAGTCTTAGCACAAAATACACCACGGAAGGAGATAGATGTCTTAGCACAAAATACACCACGGAGAGAGATAGCAGTCTTGTATCGGAAAGAAATAGAAGTCCCGCACCGGAACAAAGAGCTGTTTTAGAAACCAAAACTTCCCCCGACTCCATTCAAGACAGGATTGGACGATTCGGTGCTGAGCTAGAGAACGAGTGGGAGAACATGCATCCAAGGATCACAAAATACACCACGGAGAGAGATAGAAGTCTTAGCCCAAAATACACCACGGAAGGAGATAGAAGTCTTAGCACAAAATACACCACGGAAGGAAATAGATGTCTTAGCACAAAATACACCACGGAGAGATAGCAGTCTTGTATCGGAAAGAAATAGAAGTCCCGCACCGGAACAAAGAGCTGTTTTAGAAACCAAAACTTCCCCCGACTCCATTCAAGACAGGATTGGACGATTCGGTGCTGAGCTAGAGAACGAGTGGGAGAACATGCATCCAAGGATCACCGACATTCATCAAAGAAGGGTCAGGAGAAATTCTGATGCGGTAGTTCCACAGCGAGATATTTCTCCAGAAAGGTATTGGCGGTATACTGGAGTCAGTTCAGGGCGAGATGTAATTGGTGATCCTGTGGCTACTTCAACATCGAAAATCCGCGGAGATGTGTGGGAACCGTTGGCCACGTCGACCCCGAAACCCCAATACGAAAGATTGCTAGACAGTATCATAAAGAAAGGTAACTGAGCCATTATTAACACGTGCACGGATAAATCAGTAAAGTCTTAATTCGCAAATCGGCTCTCATCATTCATTTGGATTTTGTTACAATCCTATGAGGAATTTCTCATGGTGGTCAGATCCAGGGCACTGTTGGTTTTTTCCCTATGAAGTAACAGAGTTTTGGACGCCGATCTGCTACGTTTTACCCGATGAACGTGTTCATTACAGAGAGCCAAAGCCCTTCGTGCAATTCATATCGAGTATTTTTGTGTCTTATTGAATATTTTAAATAAATTTATTAATAAGTCACATACATGTCGTAGGAGTCAGTGATCTTTGGATGCCTATGAAATACATTGAAACAGTCTTATTGATCAAGAACGACACTGGGGGAGGGGATTAATCAACGACACATGGGAACTGAATTTACAATTAGTTCTTTATGCTTAATCTTCCAGTAAGTCGCCCCATTGATCAGTTAACTGGAGTTGATCCCACGATGACAAGAGACCGCTGGCTTAATGTTGTTATGATATCAAAGAACAAGAGACTTGTTGGAGAAATCACCTTCCAGATGGATAGAGTGATTATAGAATATATTTTCGCTGGATATACAACTCATAAATGTCTGAAGAAAAGGCGCTTTTATGGTTTTAACATCGCCAACATTGGTGACCTTATCCGAAGAGAGACTGCTACATTTCTACCTGATGGTTCACAGGATCCCCGGAAAGAGTTAAACATTCGCAAACGATTTGAAAATGTGGCGAGGACTTTAGCCAAGCTGGGATACCACCTAGATAAACATGAGGAATTTTTACAAGATATACTCAATAAGTATGGACTTCTTAGTGATCCGCCAAGTAGGAGAATGGTAATGGAGTTAGGATTAAATGATCCAATGGTTTTAAGAGAGGTGTTTTCTCAATTGATACAAGACGAGAAAGAACTTCGTAACGTCTTGCTGCTACTTGACTGTCTGTGTTTGTTGGCGTATGAAGACGGGCGGCCTCTCTTTTTGTGGTAGTGCTACATGTATGCCTTTTGTAAATAATGTCTGTCGTAATTGTACGTATGTATATAAGGGGGTTTAAAATGAAACGAAGTGCACATCGATTCAATTATCAAAACATGTGTGAAAGCTTATGTTCGTGGGTTATAATAATTTTTAAAAAATCCCTCCATTATGACTCGATGATGATGAAGAATAACTGGAGTTTAATGTTGCAACATTAGAGTAACAGATCGCATACAAAGGAAGCAGTTAGATTTATTATTCATATCTCTTTCTGAAATAGATTAAATTGACCACGAGCGTGCCGCATAAAAAAAACCAGCAAGTTAAAAACAGCCCAGGATTCTGACATTTCTTGTAGGTCGGTTTTTTTTTTTTTTAAAATAATTTTTTGGTGTGTGCGTGGATTTCTCGCTCCCATTAACTAGTCGCTTAGAATCCCTGGCCACAAAGTTGGTGGAACCGAGGCTCTAACTTGTTGGAGTAGTCGCGTTGTTTGCATGAATTAGTTTTAAATAGATATAGCCCAAAATACCTGCCTCATAATTTTTTTTTTAATTTTCCCCCCAAAATGATAAAAAGTGTTTTGTGTTTAAATAAGAGATTTCTCTGTGATTTGAGGGTACCTGTAAAGTGCGAAACGAAATCCAAACGAAACGAAACGAAATCTACCGAAACGAAACGAAATCTACCGAAACGAAACGAAACCCACCGAAACGAAATGAAACCCATCGAAACGAAACGAAACCTACCGAAACGAAACGAAACAGATTGTATAATCGAACTCTTTTAATTATAATAATTAAAAATGGTATCTTAGGCCCTTGTTAAAGTTAACACATATAAATAAAATTCGCCTCCCCTTTGATGTAGGCTTTCGGCTTGACTAATACAAAGTTTTAAAAGTTTTTATGGTCATTAAAATTATCTTAAGTGTCTAGTTTCTCTTTTATGATTTATATTATAAGGTTAAGGTAGGGAGCAGACAGACAAAACAAGAAAAACTGGGGGGTGTTTTTTATTCCTTAAGAGTCTTGATTACTTGATAACTATGTACATGTATTTATCTTATTGTTACATACAAATGTGTATTTATCTTATTGTTACATACAAATGTGTATTTATCTTATTGTTACATACAAATGTGTATTTATCTTATTGTTACATACAAATGCTGATGGGCTCTACTGCCCAAAATTGTATTCATTGAATAAACTAAGTACTGTCTTTCTGGTGTAAAGCCCATATATTCTAAAAAATTTTACTCCACTAGACTCAGACAAATTTATTTTATAAGTTGACTACATAATATGTAGGTAATTATGATCATACTTAAAATTTTGATAATCTTTATATGATAAAATACAATCTAATTTTCAAAATTAAGTATTTTAAAGTATTCCTTTTACATGGAGACTTAACTAAGAATTTCTCCTATAATAAAAATATTTTTAAACATGCACATCATTTTATCACCGCATCCAAAAGATTTGTAACTTAATCTTATCGAATCTCTATTTGTAAAGTGGTGGAATTTCTTGTTTGGAAGTTATTGTATATTCATTTCTTTCTGACCGTTATAAACATGTATGTTATGCATCTGTACATGTATATTTATATTGTGAATATGTTTATGAACTTATGTAATTACATCTCTTCAAATGTTTATCTATTTACTTGTTACAGTTTTTTCTTTCATTTTTCTTTACTTTTTCATTTTCATCTTTGTCATGCAACAAGGGCAAATGTACATTTACCATTCAAAGTTAATTCAAGGAAACGGATTAATATAAGTTGCTACAACTTGTTTCCGAATCCTGTGTGCATATTATTTATATATATGTTGACATATTCAAATGAAATAAAGTTTAAACTAAGTATTAAACATGTGCATGTATCTTGTATTGGAAAGAGTCAAAAAAGTTTTGAAAGTATATTCAAACAAAATAGTAATGAAAGTTGAATAAATAAAAGAGTTCGTTAAATACAACCTATACTAAAACCTGAACACTGCTTAATGGACTTTGAAGTTGCATATTTGATGAGCCAGATAGCTTTGAATTTTGACTTTTTATAGTCTAATTGAACAAATCTATTGACAACAATTTCCATATTATCAGATGTTGTATCAATTATGACCATAGCTTAATGCACATAAAATGCTAATACATTTTACACATAAAAATTGCTATAAAGCTTTCCAAAGTCATATATTTTTTAAATTCAAAATTAACATTGTTGTATCCTAAAATCTTACATGAAAACAGATTTTATAGGGTTCATATTGAAATTATCGAGATTTTACATTCAACTTACTGTATCTGGACTTTTTGAAAATATCTAGCAGTATTACTAATGCATTATTCAGAGTTTATCAAGCTTTTTCCTCATCATTTAAAATACTTTACAATCTCTGGAAATCCTATAATATTTCGAATATATTGAAAGCCCCACCCAAAATATTTCTGGATATACTTAATGTTATGTTTTCTTAAAAGTAGGTCAAACTCCAAGTTCAAGGTCACAGTTCATGGAGTTCTTGCCATAAGAATATATATACAAGATCTGCCTTAAAACGTTCAGGACTATTGTATAGGTCAGATGTTTATAAAAAGTAGGTCAAAATTCCAGGTCAAGGTCACATACCATTGCATCACATGGAATGTATTTCAGTAAAAAATGTATATACAAAATATGAAAGCCCTAGATTAAATAGTTTAAGAGATATTTTCAAAGATTTTTCTTATATACACTGTATCACCATGTAACACTTTGATTCCCAATTGTGGCCCCAACCAACCCCTGGGGACCTTGAATTGCACAAACTTGGATCTAATTTGTCAGGAAGCTTTCAGGTAAATTTGAACTTTTATGGGGTTCTTAAGAAGATTTTTAAAGCTTTTCCCTATATACTCGCATGTAAAACTTTGATCCCCTATTGAAGCCCCATCCTACCACCGGGGGTCATGATCTTAAAAAATTGAATTTGCACTATGTCAGGAAGCTTTCATGTACATCTGAACTTTTCTGGTCCAGTGGTTCTCAAGAAGATTTTTAAAGATTTTCCCCATCAGCATTTACTCACATGTAAAACTTTGATCCTCTAGTATGGCCCCATCCTACCCCCTGAGGCCATGATTTAAAAAAAAAGGAATTTACACTATGTCAGTAAGCTTTCATGTACATTTCCACTTTCCTGACCCAGTGGTTCTTGAGAAGATTTTTAAATGATCTACCCTATTTTTGCATATTCTTATAGAGCTTTCATTTGAATCCCTGCACCTAAGGACACTTTTTGCCTAGATTTGTTGAAATTTGCCCAATGGATCTGGAGAAGAAGTAAAAAAAAAAAATGTGATGTAAAGTTTACAGACAGACGGACGAGTGATCAGAAAATCTCACCTAAACTTTCAGCTCATTAGAGAAAAAATTAGAGAAGGTTGGTAGGAAATAAATCATATTTGTTCTTGGAATTTATTAAAGAGTAAAACATTCTGAATTAATACAATATTTGGATCACTAAATAGACAAAATATTTCTACAGGCATAATAATGCGAATCAAAGGCATTATAAAGCAAAAGAAATGTATAATAACTCAAAAGCAAAAGCGCATGATTGAAACAAGAGGCCCATGGGCCACATCGCTCACCTGAGTCACCTTGGTCCATATCAGAAGACTTTCTATATATATTTGCATATAAAACCTTAGTCCTTATTATGGCCCCAACCTACCCCTGAAGGCCATAGTTTTTGCAAACTTGAATCTACACTATGTCAGAAAGCTTTCATGTAAATGTGAACTTCTTTGGCCCAATGGTTCTTGAGAAGATATTTAAAGATTTTTCCTATATATTTGTATGTAAAACTTTGATTCTCCCTTGTGGCCCCATCCTACCCCCAGGGGCCATGATTTGAACAAACTTGAATCTGCACTATGTCAGGAAACTTTCATGTAAATATCAGCTTTTCTGGCTCAGTGGTTCTTGAGAAGAAGATTTTTCCTATAGATTTGTATGTAAAACTTTGATCCCCTATTGTGGCCCCATCCTACCACAGGGGGACATGATTTGAACAAACTTAACTCTGCTCTATGTTAGGAAGCTTTTCATGTAAATATCAGCTTTTCTGGCTCAGTGGTTCTTGAGAAGAAGATTTTTAAAGAATGTCCCTATATATTTGTACGTAAAACTTTGATCCACTATTGTGGCCCCATCCGACCCCCGGGGCCATGATTTTAACAATTTAGAATCTGCATTATGTCAGAAAGCTTTCATGTAAATATCAGCTTTTCTGGCTCAGTGGTTCTTGAAAAGAAGATTTTTAAAGATTTTTCCTATATATTTGTATGTAAAACTTTGATCCCCCTTGTGACCCCATCATACCCCCGGGGGCCATCATTTTAACAAACTTGAATTTGCACTATATCAGAAATCTCAGCTTTTCTTGAGAAGATTTTTCCTAAATATTTGTATGTAAAACTTTGATCCCCTATTGTGGCCCCATCCGACTCCCGAGGGCCAGGATTTTAACAATTTAGAATCTGCACTATATCAGGAAGCTTTCATGTAAATCTCAGCTTTTCTGGCTCAGTGGTTCTTGAGAAGAAGATTTTTAAAGATTTTTCCTATATATTTGTGTGTAAAACTTTGATGCCCTATACCCCGAAGGTCAGGATTTTAACAATTTAGAATCTGCAATATATCAGGAAGCTTTCATATAAATCTCAGCTTTTCTGGCTCAGTGGCTCTTGAGAAGATTTTTCCTATATATTTGTATTTAAAACTTTGATCCCCTATTGTGGCCCCATCCGACCCCCGGGGGCCATGATTTTAACAATTTAGAATCTGCACTACCTGATAAAGCTTATCTATAAATTTCATCTTTTCTGGCCCAGTGGTTCTTGAGAAGAAGATTTTTTAATGACCCTACCCTATTTTTACCTTTTCTTGATTATCTCCCTTGAAAAAGGGCATGGCCTTTCATTTGAACAAATCTGAATCCCCTTCACCCAAGGATGCTTTGTGGCAAGTTTGGTTGAATTTGGCCCAGTGGTTCTGGAGAAGTTGAAAATGTGAAAAGTTTACAGACGGACAGACAGACGGACGACGGACAAAATGTGATCAGAAAAGCTCACTTGAACCTTCGGTTCAGGTGAGCTAAAAAAAGAAGTATTAACTGGCATAAAACAAAGGCATAATAACGCAGAAGCTTGTTTTGCACTACAACACCTTTGACTCCCATTAAACTATGCCTTTAGAAATGTTTTGTCTATTAAGTATCCTTTTGATAAGCTTTCGTACAATCCCCATTTAAATTGCCAGTATATCAACATAATGAACACGAGGAACTTGTTTTCACAATCAATACAGCTGTTCAATACGGATTCCTATTGCTGTCATGTGTTCCATCGTACCAACGCTGTGATGGCATGAAGCGACGATGGTGATGGTACAATGCGATGACATAGGCGATAGCATCCTACCACTTTACGCATGCGTGAACAAGCAGAAGTATGAAAGGAGTAATGACTTATGTTACTATCTTACTGGAATTGAAATTTCTCTTTAAAAAAATATTTTTCCAAAGATACATCAATTTCTGATTAAATACATGCCATTTCAGCAGATATACTTATCATGTAATTTATGTACAGTGACAGAAAGTATACTTTTTTCTGAGAATGTAGATATTCTTAATATAAAGGTACCTCTTAGTCTAAGAAGCTGGTCTAAATGTTCCATAGAAGAGGTCGAAAAAGTAAAGTATTATAGACGAATGAACAGACTACAAGCAATCAGAAAAGCTCGAAGCTTGAACTTACAGATAAAATAAACTGAAAACAAATATGAATATTACAGATGATTATTCTTTAATTAATTTACTTCATGATAATTATAACAAACATGCTGACAAGAGAATTCGCAAAAATTGTTGCATCAAATGCTTAATATGATGCCAATACGATTATTTGTATACCCACACGAAATATGAAGAGCATTGTTGTGAAATACAGTTCCTCTAGGTGGTAGTACATTGTGGTAAAAAAAAATTCAAGGGCATTTCCATTACAGCATGAATGATAATAATAAACATTTGTGAATGACCTCTCCACAAAAAATCAAAGACATTGCCACAAAAATATATTTACAGAGTTTGAAATTTGCCAGCATAATATCAATGGTGTCAAATTAGGCCAACGATGAAACAAGCACATGCCTTGTCTTTAATAATAAAGAATGCATGCATTACACGTAATAAGTATCACAGGATCAAATGACAAAACATCATTCACGGTACAGATCTGAATACTGGTGGAGAAATCTGATGTGGCTGTCAAGTGGTATGCTTAAACTGTGATTCTATGATGAGACTACCTTCACTGTACATCTCTCCTATCAAAACCTGAAACAAATTACATCAAAAAGGTATTCATTTTCATTTCATCTTATAATATTGTCTACCACAAGTTACATATGCATTCAACAGAGAATTATTTTGATTTCCATTTACCCGTAATAATAGTGAATTACCTGTAATAATAGTGAATTACCCGTATTAATAGTGAATTACCCATATTAATAGTGAATTACCCGTATTAATAGTGAATTACCCATATTAATAGTGAATTACCCGTATTAATAGTGAATTACCCGTATTAATAGTGATTCTTAATTTCATTTTGACCCATTTGAATCAAGCTTCAAAAACACCTGAATGAAAGATGTATTTTTTTCAGCTGTATTATTACGTCCATCTCAGACATTTGTTTATTGTCAATTATCCATGGTTGACTGCATCTATCACATTTAGAAAATATGAATGATCCGCTGACACTAGTCTAAAGATGTAATATGTTGCCCAGCCCCTCATTTCTATGTTGTTTAAGAATTCAAAAGTAGGGAGACTGTTCAAATTATAGTGTAAAGTAATGAACTTGATGTTTACGTTCTTGTTTTGAACTGTTTACGTTTGATGTTATGTTTTTTCGCCATTCAACAGTGACTTCACAGTGTACGCAGCAGCATGGTTTTGAAGTTCCTAAAAAATCCCTATCCCCTAATGCCTAACTGGAAGAGTTGGCGGTTTGTTAGCTAACAAACTCTGGTGGAATTTTGAGATATATGTGTATATTGGAATCACCCTGTCTGTCTGTTTCTCCCATTTAATGTCCAGGCAATAACTCACTTTTAAAAGGAGGGTTATATATGCTCTTCGAAGATATGAAAATTGCCTATGATGATAAATATAGTGTGTTATTACTGATCTAATTAAAATAAGATCTTCTCTAAACATTACACTGGATGGTTAGAGAAGATCTGATTTTACCTAAATCATGGGTATTTAACAAGGTCACTGGGAAAAATGTATAAAGTTTTTGTTAAGACAATACTTTTAGATAAGAGAAAAAGATGAGATGCTATCAATTTCACAAGTGTTCTTGATGGCATATAGTGCATTGTTTTCCTAGCTCAAGGTCATCTAGAGGAGGTCATGGTCAATGAGGGGGAAAGTATACAACTTTTTTGTCTGGACTACATTTTTGTCACAAAGAAACTTTAGAATGCTGTCCATGATGCAATGGTCACTTATGATCAGAGCTTGCGATTGAAACTAAAATTTGCATGGGCTATGTCATGAGATCAAGGTTGAAATAGATTTGCTGTGCAATGATTTGTTTAAAGACTGAGAATAATGTGGGATTTTTTTCTCATGAACTGATGTATCATTACTCTCAAAATCAAGGTCATTTAAAAAAGGTCACAAGATATGGAGGATTATTATTTTTTGGTTAGAGAAATAACATTTAAAAGGGCAGAGGTCATTAATACAAAGATTCAAATACACCAAAAGTTGGACTCTGGATTTCTTTAGTCCTATCAAGACAACTCTACTTCATAATAGTCTTCCAAGTGGTGCAAAATACATGAAAGGATTGTATTGAATTTTTGATGACCAATACTTGGGATAGACATACTTCTGTAAATTGAATTACTTCTTAATATGCTCATTTTAAGAAAAATACCACAATAATGATTTAGATTTAAGCAGACAGCAACTTTATATATTTGATTTGAAGCATAAGAATTGGAAATTAATAGTACTAAAATTAGAGAGTAAAAAGACACAATTACCTGTCGTCTTATTATATCCAAATTTTCCTCTGCTGATTTCAGTAAAGAAGTGATTTTCTTTGGATCTTGTTCATTTTTGTGTTCTTTGAAAGCATCTCTTACTCTCCTTACAGCATATTCCCTGTTCAAGAAACAAAATTATGATTTTTAAGTCAGCAGCTCTTCTCAGAATAGTATTTTAAACACCTCTAAATCCATGTTTTATATTGGGCATGCTATTGAGAGATTTTGTTGATCCACTTGATACATATCACAGGC
Source organism: Ostrea edulis (assembly GCF_947568905.1). NCBI lineage: Eukaryota > Metazoa > Mollusca > Bivalvia > Ostreida > Ostreidae > Ostrea > Ostrea edulis. The sequence continues at coordinate 61,938,685 of NC_079164.1, forward strand.
ACTATTGCTTGTTATGCTACATGTATTCATATGATCCTCATACATACAACACATAACACATAAACTACATGTATTCATATGATCATCATACATACAACACATAAACTACATGTATTCATATGATCCTCGTACATACAACACATAACACATAAACTACATGTATTCATATGATCATCATACATACAACACATAAACTACATGTATTCATATGATCCTCATACATACAACACATAACACATAAACTACATGTATTCATATGATCATCATACATACAACACATAAACTACATGTATTCATATGATCCTCGTACATACAACACATAACACATAAACTACATGTATTCATATGATCATCATACATACAACACATAAACTACATGAATGTATGAACCTGAATTTTATATTGATAACAGTAAATACTGAAAATATATGAGAGTGTCATATAGTGTTCAAGACAAAAAAAAACTTAGAGATATTTTCTTAGTGATCCAATCACTTCTGTTGCATAGTTCATCAATCTGATTAAAATCAAACCTCTCACTTTGTTCGATATATGGACAATTGCTGCAGCGAGAGGTTTGATTTTAATCAGACTGATAGTTCATAAGTTGATAAAGTTTCAAGATGCAGACAGAAACAGACCAGAAATAATGTGCTTCCATTCTTTGATCTTGGGGGCATCAAAACATATTTTCTTAGGAGATGTATGGAAATAAACCAGTTATATAAGTCTGAGTCTGAAAGAACATATTACTTGTTTGGTTGAAAAGGGGAAACAAACAAGATTTTAGTTTCGAGTTAAAAACAGTATGGAGACTGAAAAAGTGCTGTGAATGATAGAGGGAAAATGCATTCAGTGCGATGTCTTGCATGCAGCCGACAACCTTGTGAAACAATATATCCATAAAAATACAAACTGGCATTATAATGGGAAGAAAAAAAAATAATGGAAGACAATTAAGCAAGCAGATAAACCTGATATGTAAATCCAGACTCTTCTACATGCATGCAATAAATGCATGCCAAATGAAATTGGGATTCACCATTCTGTGGGTCTAATAGGTCTTACAACATGACTGTGTTTGAGGACGAAACAAAACGTGTTGGTATACTTTTAGTATTTATAATTATATCCATAAACTAGGCGCCAGTCTGTATTACAGGTTTAAATTTTGCCGAGATTATAATTTTATGAAAGTTCAAAATTTTTCTCTCTCTCTCTTTCACTTCTCGGAATTTTTTTGTGCAAAGACACCGAAACAAGAACTGTTGGCAGTTCTATCCGACCATAGAGAGCTAACCAAAACAATTTCTAGACTTTCCGTCCGATTATCAAACCGTCCCCTAGTGGATTCGTCCCATTACCGATCCGTCCCTAGACTATCCATCCCCTAGTTAATACGTCCCCTAGTTAATACATCCCCTAGTTAATACGTCCCCTAGTTAATACATCTCCTAGTTAATACATCCCCTAGTTAATACATCCCCTAGTTAATACATCCCCTAGTTAACTAGTTAATACGTCGCTAGTTAATACGTCCCCTAGTTAATACGTCCCCTCGTTAATACGTCCCCTAGTTAATACATCCCCTAGTTAATACATCCCCTCCCCTAGTTAATACGTCCCCTAGTTAATACGTCCCCTAGTTAATACATCCCCTAGTCGAACCGGTCCAGAAAAAACAATTACATGTACCACGTTTTGAATTATTTTTATGTGTTATTTACAGTACTGAATTGGTTTAATTCAGAGCCTACGTATTTCCTCTTCATTGTGTGTGCCTCTGACGTTGATCAGGTAGTAATCCTTTAATATGCTCTCTGGTATTTATGACTTGATTGCAGACTAACAAAACATACTATGTGATGAAACAACCATTAAACAACGAAGTATGAATAAAATGGTAAACCTATGTTGCATGTTCGATGCTGCCATTTTTTGCACCTTTCATACTCTAATGTTTGCTGCCGGGGTCGGACCTCCAGGTGACAGTACTGGAATGGAAACTCCATTGTCAGAATGAAGGGCCATTTTGAAGATTAGCTTATATATCCTTGGTTTCGGAAGATCAAAACATATTCCTAAGCTCTGAGCAATTCTTTGAACTTTTGGAGTTTTTTTTTCTTAAATCTAATACTTAGGTTACTGTTAGGGCTGCAACGGGTACCCAAAATAACCGAAAACCACGGGTTGTGTTGTTCAGGTCGGGTTCGGTTCCATTTTTCCGTATTTCGGTTCGGGTTTGGTTTTTAAAATAGAATCATTATGTCGCCAAAATCTTCAAAGGTGGCTGTATTTTGATCAGTTGTTAAATGATGGTATTGTCGACAAAACTGTAAATAATGACAGTACATGTAAGATATGTCAGACGCATTGAAAATACACCACAGGAGCAACATCGTCAATGACAAAATATTGAAAGCATGGATGGAAACGAGTAGAAGTGACAATGCTGTTTCTAGTACCATGGATGTCGAGTCTAAACCTCAGTCCAAGTCCCCAAGTAAATATTGTGACAAAATACAATAAAGGTTTTTGATTTTAACCGTATATTAGATTTTTAAAATAGTTATATAGACCCAAACCGAAATACCCGAACCCAAAGTAAAAAAAAAAGAACCAACCCGAAAATTTTTGGAACCGTGACAGCTCTAGTTACTGTGAGATCACAATTAATGATCAAAAATTGCACAATGCAGTTATAAAAACTCTAAGTAGTGTTTTCAATTATTAATGGACACACCTATACATTGATTGCTTTGATGCCAACAGTGGCATAATATTAGTCATCATTTTGACGGTGGCCGCTTACTGGTAGAAGTAGAAATAGAAACTTAAATAACACTGTTTAAAATTACAATAATTAATGAGCACATATTTTCATAACCAATTGTACTGATTATCACACTTCAAACAAAATTTTTAAAGGTTGTACAAACAATTGTATTTACATATCTAACTCCGACAGTAATATTTAATTTTGATAACTAACTGCAATATATATATGCAAAAACTTACCTTTTTTATTATCTTTAATTTAAAAAAATTGGAGGGGCCGGATCGACTAAGTAAAATGGGCCTAATCGATCAAGGGACGGACCATCTAGGGACGGATCGACCTGACACCAACAAAACACACAGAAAAATAGAAAGGAAATTCGGGTTGCTCAGATTTCTTGACTTCACTTAAACTTCGATTTTTATCAAAACTACAAAGATAATCAATACACCAAACCTGTAATTATATGATTTGAATTTCCTGCTCTCACGTAATAGGATTTTATAAATTTGGATTGCCTTTCTACTGCTTGCCATGTTTTGACCTCTGACCTTTCACCCTTTTTCGACATTATGCAACACTAGCTAGCCTAGTCTTAAGCTTATTTATAATGAAATTTAAAAATTCCTAATTCACATTGAATCTTGTTTTGATATATAAAATATACTTTTGGGTTTGGGCATAATTTAATGTTTGTTATTGTCGTAAAATGAAAATGTCCATGGCTCAGTTTTCAACAAATATGGCTGCGTCCATGTCGAGGTTACCGTTTGATGGTAAAATTAGATATTATTCATTTGTATTACATACATGTTCAAGGATCGATAATTTTTGTTGGCCAGTTTATGTATGAATTTCTAAAAATGGCTATTTTGATCAAGGACAACATTGTTGATGTGGTTTAAGACGCCGTTATGTCGAATTAATATAAGCAGTACTTTAGAGGAAATTCGAATAATTCACATGCATGTATGATGCAGCAGATAATTTTGGAGATATCTGCTTAGCTATGCTATTTTGACTGTGTAGACGTCAATTGAAGTATTATAGCAAAACCAAATTGACGTATAATGAATCATCCGTGTCAGCGTAACACTCGTGTACATGTATGATACATGTACATATAAGTGAAGTACATGTATTAGTGACATGGTTTGTAGTTGACCTAATTTCACTCTCACCCCGTATGGAATTTACTGACCAAGTAATATGTTGACGGTGCTACTGTTTGAGCGAGCGCAACTTCATGTATGTACATATTTTGTAATGTTCATGCTTTGATCAAGTTCAATCTAAACAATATCTATTTGCCAAATACAATGTACACATGACATGAATTTTCTCCCAGGGTTTCATATTAAAAATCATTAAAACATGTAGACATGAATGTGATTGAAATATTTTTTATGCTATATATATACATTTCATTTCATTTCTGCTGCCTTCACTATGACTTGCTTAATCTTTGATGCACGATTTGTTCTGAACTGTATGCTCCAAGCAGTTGACTGCCTCTACTTTTTTTTTTTTTTTTTTACTCTCAATCTTTTCAAGTTAATAATTGTATGATAAAAATGCCCGAACCTTTCAAGTTTGTAAAACTGTGTTTATACAGCTCTGCCTTTGAACATAAAACGCATTTCAATATAATGATAATTTAAAAATAAAATCGATAAATTCAACTATTGGGCATGTATATACCCCCCCCACCCCCACCCCCCACCCCCTGCGCACCTATCTATTTTTTAAAAAACGAAATTCATATGATAATCCCCTTGTAGCAATTAGCAATGGTATGTTCCAAAAGAGAAGATCAGAACAATTTTTATAATATTGTACATAATCCTAGTTGTAACACAATGATGAAATATTTCAGCATTCACATTGAATAAAATTGCAACATTATTGATTTAAGCCCCTCTCCACTGTTGTTGTGGGAATACAATAATTAAGATTAATTCACAAAACTAGAATTAATGATTTTTCAGTAGTTAATAGCAAGTGGCATGGTTGGTTATCATGAGGGAGGGGGGGGGGGGGGTGGGGGGTCATCGTTGTTTGCATTACCGGACATGTTATTAAAAGGAAATGGATTCAAGCACTCATTATTTTTAGTCGCAAAAAAACCCAAATATTTTTTTTAAATGTTTTCAATCCGACTGAATTCCATCAATTTTTTTTTTTTGTAATGTTTTAAATAGCACTAATTCAGTACCTGTGCTCCCTTACATATTCTAACAATTTAAGGGTTATTCTCCGTTTTTAGAATAATAAATTCTATTGAGAATTTAGTATTTTAAAATTAATCAGATTTGTGGTTTGCAGTCGATTATATACAATTTGTATCCGATGCCATATTATGTATGCCTAATGTTTACGTATATTCAATATTGTCCCGGTAGTATGACTTTTACAAATGGAAATAACAAGTGCGTATTTAGATCCGCCACTGTCAGTCTTATTATGATGTATGTCAAAACGTAGACATGATGTCACACATCATCTTAGCCTGCCTTTCATAAACTTTGCACTTCGTTGAACATTTCGCCTAATGGTGCACTGAATTTTTGAGCTAGGAGGCCACAAGATTAGGATGAAAATCCACAAAGGTTCACAATCATATTCGAAGGTGTGACTTTGCGAGATCTCAGCCATTTTTTACAAGGGACTTCTGGGATTGGCGTCAAAAAATTTTCCCTGTTAGAGGTTTAGATTTAGTTCGGATTATTTCCCGTGCTCTAGTCATTAGAGCTTGCAGTACGAGCCAGCGCTGGCTCGCTACGCTCGCTATCAAACATATTAGGACAACTACAAACCAAGTAACGAATATATCTTACCGACTGCCTTTTTCAAATAGCATGAATGCATGAGAAATAAAATCTGCTTGATTATGAGCAATCATTTAGGGATGCACTATGATCTGAAACAGCTATGACGTCACACACAAGTGACGTGAAAAACTCATTTGCTTATGTATTTGCACAGTGTTCGAAATTAACCATAGACCGAGTCTATGTCAAATAGCACTGGTCTATGCCAATTGTAATTGAGATAGACCAAATTGTCTATGCCAATTTTCTGGATTTAAAGCAATAAAGGTATCCCAAAGGACCCAGCACGGTCAGTCGACGTCTGATAAACGTTATGAGGAAATGACGGAATTGGAAAGAAAATATGCTTTCTAAGTACATTAAAAGTAAATGAAATTGTTTTAAATTTATGTTATATTTTTCAATGTTGAGGTCTATGCCAATTCGATGAAGTCTGACTACATCATCTTGTCTTGGCATAGACCTGTGGTCTATACCAAGTGTTAAACCAATTTTGAACACTGTTTGCATTCAATGTTACGCCTAGTGTTCGCATTCAGTTAAAATTAACAGTTGGGAATTTGTTTTTTTGACCGAAGTTTTCGGATGTGTTTCTGAGCAGTCAGCTACTTTGAAACCAAAGTAAGCATGATAAAGGAAACAACCCGTCTACTAAGCGTGTTTATAAAAACTAATGGATTCCATTGACGATGTAGTATGGAATATACATGGTCTTCACGTGATCAATGTAAACCAATGATAATACTTCAAATTTGCAGGAGGTTAGATAATCTAATTAGATGTTGGAATTGCCAGTAACTATAAAGAAAATATAACTTATACATGCATTGTAAACTTCATACATACACAATATTTTTCAGGGTATTTTTTGTATAGACTGACCAGATGGAAGAGAATCTCACAATCTGCCCTTTGTATTCCTACATGTGTATATGAAAGACAGTTTTTACAGACATCACAAAATTCACAGCATTTATTCACAAAGAAATTTTCAACTAAACCCAGCTCTGAAGTGAAGTCTTTAGATATTTTAGGAAACACATATATCACTGATTTGTCTACAAACATTACTCCCAAAATATTGGAAATGATCGGCAAGAACCTACACTGTAAGCATAATCACCCATTAAATTTGATAAGTAGAAGAATTGAAAATTACTTCAACAACAACTTTAGGAATAGTTGGCGAGCACCAATGTTTAGTAAGTTTGACCGGATTAGTCCAGTTGTGACCTTGACCCAGAATTTTGACAGTTTACTTGTGCCTCCCCACCATCCCAGCAGAGATTTATCGGAGAGTTACTACCTGAATTCTACGCACATGTTGAGAGCCCACACTTCAGCTCACCAGAGTGATCTGATCAAGACGGGATTGGACGCCTTCCTTGTTCTGGGTGATGTGTATCGTAGAGACACTGTAGATGCCAGTCACTATCCAGTGTTTCATCAGATGGAGGGAGTCAGGCTTTTTTCAAAACAAGAAGTAAATGTGCTTTTGATATTAAATGCATAGTGAAGTTAGTGATATTTATTACATCCAGAAATTTTGTTTACATTTGATTTTTCCTCATAATTACATAGATCTCTGTGCAAGTGCTGATAGACAGATATCGTTAGTATGAAATCTGATAGTGCTGATAAACAGATATCATTAGTATGAAATCTGATATTGGTGATTGATATGGCAGTTGTTTTTTATATTTAACAGCTCTTCAGTCATGTAGAGGACGCATCCAAAGTGACCTTTTTTGAAGAAGGTACAAGAAATTCAACAAAACAAGAAAGACATGCAGTGGAAACATCTTTGTCCTTAGAACAGGATCTTAAAAAAACCTTGAGGAATCTTGCAAATCATCTCTTTGGAGAGGGTTTGTAGTTTGAATTGTATAAAATCCCAATATTAAGAATTGTATAAAATCCAAAATTAAGAACTGTACTGATTTCTCATTCATTTTTTGACATTGGATAAATAAGATAAGATATATTAGATAGAGAGAGAGATAAATAGATATCATAGATATAATTAATTCGTTATTGCCTTATTTATTCTTAGTAAAGCAGAGATATGGCAATCAAAGATAATAAAAAATCAATAATTTATAACACTTTTTTACAAGATGTGGTTATGCAGTGGGTAGATAATGAAAAATCAATAATCTGTTAATTCTACAAGATGTGGAGATGCAGTGGGTAGATAATAAAAAATCAATAATTTATTTATTCTACAAGATGTGGAGATGCAGTGGGTAGATGCTTACTTCCCATTTACACACCCATCCTGGGAGCTGGAGATCAAATACCAGGGGGAGTGGTTAGAAGTTCTGGGGTGTGGAATAATAGAACAAGAACTTCTTACAGCAGGTAAACTTCATTTTCACAAGTCAAATAAGGCTACCTTGCATGCCTTTTCCTGACTCTATATTGAAAATCTGAGTAGCTTACGTACTTATGCCTACTACCCCTTCTGGGGCATAGGCCTTCGACAAGAGATCTCTGGGCGTCTTGATCCTGGGCCTTCTGTTCATTATCTGAGTAGATAGGTAGACAATTATTTTTTCTTATAAGAACCTAGTTTTTATTCATTTGGCAAGTTTTCCATATCTAAATGTAAAAATAAAGTTGATAAAAAGGCATGAAAAAAATCTCTCAGAGTTGGAGAGATTTATTCCAATCAGTTGGACGAGGGCAAACCAATCTAATTAAAATCAGATCCTTTGATCTGCTCACACAAGGTAGCAATATATGTGAGCGGATCAAAGGATCTAATTTTAATTAGATTGATGGCATACAAACAACTTTTTAATTTTGGTGTATCGTAAGCTACAAATTGTGTATTATACACAGTAAATTGTAAATGACTCTGAATACAGGGTAAATTTTGCCTTAGATTTCTTTTTTTTTCCATTTTGCCTTTATCAAAAATGGGCAAATTTGAAATTGGGAAAATATAAATTCATTCATTACTTTAAAGTAGCAAAGCAAAAACGAACTTTGGACCAATTTAAAATTGGGCAAATCATTTCCAAAAGTAGCTGGGTGAAAAGAACACATTGTATACGGTAATTGAAATACTGATTATAAAAATCACATAAAACCCTAGATAGGCAAGAGGAGTTGCTGTCTTTGAAATGACTTTATCATTATTTTGAGGGATTTTTTTTTCCATGAAAAAATGTTGTGAAATTATCGTCTATGTAACATAGTAGTTTAAATAATGCCATGCATTTGGAAAATTTATCCTCAACTTTGATGATCGCAAAATTATAACTGTACAGTAATTTCCAGAAGTGACTGGTTAATATTAGGGCTCAGAATCCAACTCTCAGAATCTCTTTACCTTTTCTCCATTGATGAGTATTCCACAAGAAAATACTGGTAGTATAATGATATTTTTCATGTTTGTTATTGCGGTACTTTAAGCTGGAGCTGACAGTAAGGTTGGCTGGGCATTTGGACTGGGACTGGAACGGTTAGCCATGAGGTTGTACAGTATACCTGACATCAGGCTGTTCTGGAGTGAAGATTCCAAATTCCTCAACCAATTTAATGTTGATGAACCTGACACAAAAGTTACTTTTAAGGTCTGTTAAAGATTTTGTCAGATGCAATACTGATATAAATGTATATTGCATATAGTCTTATTTTTGCTATTTTCACTACAGCCCAAAACTGTAAAATTAAACCTGCAGTGAACATAATCTTGGTCTGACATTTATACATATGCAAATGGATGCAAAAACTGAATTTCACACTATGTAAAGATTGATTTCAACTTATGAAAATAACCTGGAGTGAATTTAAAGTTGTATACAGTATTGTTTTTGTCACTGACATTTTGGCAGTGAATGATGTCCAGATAAATCTCAGTATCAAGAATGTTAATGCTGGTATATTCTATATTCCATATTTATGGTATAGCAAATGATGACTTGTGACCTTGTGGAGTGAGCGGTTTTTATACACTCGTCTTTAAATAGGCTTTATTAAAGTACAGCGATGTCTGTCCGCCAGTCCACTCGGGGTTTTCCATTTCTATTTTCATTTTTTTGTCACATACATGTAACAAGCTAAAACTTGCTATGTAGCTTCTTTGTGGATCACTCTAGATCAGGTTGCAGTTTTGATCCATTTCAACCTCTATTGCAGGAGTTTTGCCCCTTTATTTGAAAATCGATGTTATAGGGAGGATACATAATTTGTCTGGCTAAATCCTCCCACAATTTTCAAGCAAGGACCTTCTTGTTTCACAGAGTGTTGGTATAGATATTGAAGATGTGCATGTGGCAAGGATTTTTATTTTCTTTAATATTTGAGAAAATTACAGGTTGTTGAACTTAGTCAGTTTTAAGGAAGTATTACACAGAGAGTACATGATTTGTCCATTTAACTCCTCCCACAGTTTTCAAGTCAGGATCTTCTTTTTTTTATTTTATTAACAGAGTGTTTGTATGGGGATTGACGATGTGCATGTGACAAGGATTTTGATTTTCTTAAATTTTTGAGAAAATTACAGGTCCATTTTGAGGATATACCATATAGTAAATTTTCTCTGTGGGGTGATAAATTTGGCTTATTTTAACAGTTAGATAGCTTTCCGCCAAAATTTCACTCACCAAATATGCACCCAATTGCGACTTCAGTAATTGCAAGAGAGATAAATCTTCCCTGTCTGCCAAATTTTATTCCACTAAAATTATTAGCATACCTTTGAGCTAGCAAATTGCCAAATTTTAGACCTGCGAAAAAAAACTGCTCTACAGTATTATAAAGAGAGTATACACATTGTTTGTCCTTTTAACTTCTCTCACATTTTTAACGCCAATACCTTTGTAAACAACTTGAAGATGTGCATAGTGCAAGGGTTTTGATTCTCAACAATTTTTAAAAAAAAAAAATTAATGTTTAAAATACTTACAGCTTCTTGAACTTGGTCAAATTTGGGGAAGTGTTTTACACACAGAACTCTTGATTTGCCTATCTACCTCCTGTCACAGTTTTTAAGCTAGGACCTTTATCATGTGATACAAAAGAAAATGTCACTTGATGATGGCTGGTCTTGCGATGCAAAAAAAAGTATGTCACAGTTTGATGATGTTTGATATGAATCCATTCATGATTATGATTTCCTCTTCTTTTTCAGCCATTCAGTAAACAGTCTCCATGTATCAATGATGTGTCATTCTGGGTACCTGAAAACTTCTCTGAAAATGATTTTTATGATATTGTACGTAATGTGGGTGGTGATCTTGTGGAAAGTGTAGAACTTTTTGATGACTTTGTGCATCCCAAAACACAACGGAGGAGTAAGGCTTATCACATGACCTACTGTCACATGGAGCGAAGTTTGACTCAAAGTGAGGTCAACGACATTCATAAGAACATCATGGAGGAAGCTATCAGACAACTGGGTATCCAAGTGCGATGAAATTCTGTGTTATTTCTAAAATGTGTCATCATTGTTAACAGTGTAAAAAGATTTTATTGTTGAACTCTGTTAAATTTGATATTATCTACACTAGAATACAAAAATGATTAACCAACAGGAAATGTATCTTTTTCATATCATATAACAATGTTTTTTTTAAAAAATGTTCGACAGAACTGGTAAGTGGTTGTACCTTTGAAGATCTGATTACCACATAAAGTGGACATTTCAACACTTTGACTGCAAAAATAATTATATATTACATGTAGCTAAAACATAAAACAATCTCAAACATCATGTTTATTTTGTTAAGAATTAGTTATACTGCATATACCTGGTCCTGAAAATTATGCTGTTGTATAATTCTAGCTGCAGTTGTGTTTCTTCCTTGACTGATGTCCCAATACTTACGAATGAGGAGCTACAGAACTGTAGCTAAAATTCTACACATTATGAACAATAGGACCATTGTCCTGTACAGAACTGTAGCTATAATTATACACATTATGAACAATAGGACCATTGTCCTGTACAGAATTGTAGCTATAATTCTACACATTATGAACAACAGGACCATTGTCCTGTACAGAATTGTAGCTATAATTCTACACATTATGAACAATAGGACCATTGTCCTGTACAGAACTGTAGCTATAATTATACACATTATGAACAATAGGACCATTGTCCTGTACAGAATTGTAGCTATAATTCTACACATTATGAACAACAGGACCATTGTCCTGTACAGAATTGTAGCTATAATTCTACACATTATGAACAATAGGACCATTGTCCTGTACAGAATTGTAGCTATAATTATACACATTATGAACAATTGGACCATTGTCCTATAAGTGTTGATTTAACCTTCCAAACCCACAAAGAATATGCATATAAAAGGGTCATAAAATATTATGATGTCTGTAATTATAAAAAAAAATTCAATCAGGACCTTGCATATGTAAACTGGGATGATTGCCTTTGACAGTGACAATATCAATTATATATATACTCAAACTATAATATTGATTTACATATACCTAAAAAAAAACCCAGATACAATATGATCATTTATGAACAACTCTATCAGATGCTGTATGAGACAAAGAAACGAAAAAATCCACAGCACTGGCAACACTATACAGACTTACAAAATAAAGTAATCAGTCTTATTAGACAATCTGTTAATGAATTCAAACAAAAATTAACTGCAAAAATAAATAAAACATTCCTCCTGGTAAATGGTGGCAAAAGTCCCTTTCTAAACTCATAAACACCTTGAGCCAACTCCACTAATTCAATTAAAAGGTAGCATGTTCTCTCTTCCATCAGACAAAGCAGAAGCAATCAATGATTATTTTATCTCTGTATCGAAAATAGATAATGGTCCAGGTCCTCCTTAGCACTCTATTGTAGATCTTATAATATCAGAACAGGAGGTACTCTATTGTAGATCTTATAATATCAGAACAGGGGGTACTCTATTGTAGATCTTATAATATCAGAACAGGGGGTACTTAGCACTCTATTGTAGATCTTATAATATCAGAACAGGAGGTACTCTATTGTAGATCTTATAATATCAGAACAGGGGGTACTCTATTATAGATCTTATAATATTAGATAAGGAGGTACTCTATTGTAGATCTTATAATATCAGAACAGGGGGTACTTAGTACTCTATTGTAGATCTTATAATATCAGAACAGGAGGTACTCTATTGTAGATCTTATAATATCAGAACAGGGGGTACTCTATTGTAGATCTTATAATATCAGAACAGGAGATACTTAGCACTCTATTGTAGATCTTATAATATCAGAACAGGAGGTACTTGACCAACTTATAATTCCAAGTGATAAAAAACTATCTGGCCCAGATGGCATCCTTCCTTAAGTACTAAAAAAAAATTCCAACTCCATTAAGGCACCTTTAACTAAACTTTTCCCACAAAAAAGGTGAACACCCTAATATTTGGAATAACGGTAGTATTGCACCAGTAAATAAAAATAAAGGTGATCCACAAGACCCTGCCAACTACAGACCATTATCTCTAACAAGTGCAATATGTAAAGATTATATTCAAACACCTGTATAATTTTATTCATGATAATTAATTACATATTAGACTCGTCTGGTTTTCAACCAAGTGATTCTACTGTAAAATAACTTTTGAATAAATAACAATTCTACTGTAAATTAACTTATAAATAAATAACAATACTACTGTAAATTAACTTATGAATAAATAACAATTCTACTGTAAATTAACTTATAAATAAATAACAATACTACTGTAAATTAACTTATAAATAAATAACAATTCTACTGTACATTAACTTAAAAATAAATAACAATTCTACTGTAAATTAACTTATAAATAAATAACAATTCTACTGTATATTAACTAATAAATAAATAACAATTCTACTGTAAATTAACTTATAAATAAATAACAATTCTACTGTATATTAACAATACTACTGTAAATTAACTTATAAATAAATAACAATTCTACTGTAAATTAACTTATAAATAAATAACAATACTACTGTAAATTAACTTATAAATAAATAACAATTCTACTGTAAATTAACTTATAAATAAATAACAATACTACTGTAAATTAACTTATAAATAAATAACAATACTACTGTAAATTAACTTATAAATAAATAACAATTCTACTGTAAATTAACTTATAAATAAATAACAATACTACTGTAAATTAACTTATAAAAAAAATACTACTACTACTATATCAAATTTAGATAAAGGTAAAGATGTTGGATTTGTCTTCTGTGACACTTCTAAAGCATTGGTTGCGCCCCCTCCCCCTCCCCCTCCCCTTAAATCCGCCACTGCCATGAATAAAATACTGTTCAAATCAAATCAACCCGCAAACATACTATTTAGAGCAATCTAAATATAAACTAATGTACATGTACGGATCTATACACAGTTAAATCGCTTGATTTTGGTTAATGGTACAAAATCAAGCAAGTAAATCAGCATTCAAAGAGAATGGAAATAGAAAAATTGGTTATCATATCACCGTATTTCATTGTTTGTACCTCCTAATACGTTGACGGCGCTGTGTTACCGTTAGGGCGATTTCAGCTACATACAATATGTAGATGAGCGGACTGCAAAATGTATTTTTGTACGTGGTTTTGCTTTGTTTCAGTATGATGAATAATGAATATTTAGGAGATATGAAGATTTATTCACACAAGAAAAATCGTATGCCCCTCGGGCGTTGTTCTCGGGGAATATGATTTTTCTTGGGTGAATTTAAAAAGGAAGGGGGGGGGGGGCTCTAAATTATTACGAGGAACAAAGTGCTCTGCTTTAATTAAGAAAGGTAACTCGAGCAGTTTTTCAATGCGTACTACAAAGTAACTTCCCATAGTATACAATATTTAAAAGAAATTGAACGTTATCATTAAATTGATTAATAATATAATTTATCAATATATACAAGTAATATAATGATATAATTTCAGCTCGAATGATTTTGTGACGCGATATTGTAGCTGTCATATATATATATATATATATATATATATATATATATATATATATATAAAAGCACTAAAGTTCCAACAACACCCGATACCTCAAAGTGTCGGATCCACAACATGGATACAAGGTCAAATACAAAAAATTATACAAAGCACTAAAATGACGAACGACACGAACAACGAGATTGTCAAATTTTCGGGGCGACCCGTCCCTTCTTCAGGACAAACAAACAATTACATAATGTGGTCAATATCAACAGAGCATAATAACAAAAACTACATATAAATACATCTAGCACTACAACTACACCAGGCCGTCCTATAGTCAGCGCCATCGGACATCCCACGGAGAAAATCTCTGAATTCATTGATTTACATCTCCGTCAGCACGTAGAAGATTTACCATCATACTTGAAGGACACCACTGATTACCTTAATAAAACACCCTCATCGGGCCTGCCAGACCATACCCTCCTTGTGACCATGGATGTTACTTCTCTTTACACTAACATTCCACATGACGAGGGTATCGAGGCGTGTAGAGAGGTTTGGAACAATAGGGTAATTAAATGTCCTTCAACTGAATCACTCATTCAGCTTCTTGAACATGTCCTCAAGTTCAATAACTTCATGTTCAATGGTGAACACTACCTGTAAATAAGTGGCACAGCTATGGGAACAAAAATGGCACCATCGTATGCCAACATCTTTATGAGGAGACTAGAACGTAGACTTCTACATTATTCACCAGTTAAACCCTTTAGTTGGCTACGTTTTATTGAAATTTAATAGGATTAAATTATTATTTATAAACAAGATGTACTTTCTACCTTACTGTTTGCTTGTCTCTGTATAATTATTATTTACTAGTAATTGGTTGTATAACAAGACATAATTATTAAAATCTTGTTGGGCAGTGTTTATAAATGTAGATGTTTTGGTCAGTAGGAGAGATAGAATTGACCAATGAGATAAGAGCAACCAGGGGCATTGATGCCGAGAGGGGGAGTCTGTAATTGTTTCATTTCATACTTAAGACGCTTGTGTTTGCAGCTACTTCTTTCTTCGTATTCTATTTGGCCTATTTACCGACTTATTTCTACGTGAAACCTTACACTGTGATGCATAGTGATTTTTTATAAGACGTGTGGAACTCAAGTGGCACAATTTCGATTGGAATCGTGTGGATTTTGGTTTTCTAACTTGTAACTGTGATAGCCTAAACTTAGTGACACCATGGGGCCTAAACGCGCAGGATCTGCGCCATACTGCTACAATCCCGATTTACCGGAGAACTGGACTTCAGCACAGTTGAAGGAATCTTTAAAATCTCGCGGGATATCTTTCCCAGCCAATGCACGTAGATCTGTGCTAATTCGTTTGCATACGGACAATACTGCAAGTGCGCGATCCCACAATGCAACGGAAAACCTTCATAATGACAGAGACCTTCCGAGATCCCATAATGCAACGGACCAAAACAGTAATGGCGACGATCGTCAAAATAACGTGCTGATTGACATTGTTTCCAAGTTAACGTCAACTGTACAGTCCTTACAACAGAATGTCATTAATTTGACTTCGAGAGTCAATTCCCTGACACCGGGAGCAGTTTCTCAGTCAGTCTCTCATGCAGTCGTCAACAACGCTCAAGGTCAGGAGAGATTGTGCACAGCTGGTACCAGTTCAGTAGCAACGGACAATTACACGTTGGACACCGCGTTTGCCCGTATATCTACAGCAGCGGCCGGATCTGCCGACCAAATCCCAGAATTTAAGCGGACAAAATACGGGTTCTCCGCAGAGTCCTTGCCTTTGGTGGAGACGATTTCGCCCCAACTGCGGCAACAAATCAGGATGTCAATCTGGCATCATTGCTCATTCCTTATTACATTCCCCCAGACGAGAAGGATGAAATTAAGAAATCAGACAAGAGGCTTTTGCGTTCCCTTACCATCGGTGAATTTATCCAGGCTTTTGGGATATATAAGAACATAATGGGACAAGCTTACCCCCAGAGAAGACAAGAACTAGATTTGTATGAAAGAGATATCATCGATATGGCTACCAGATATCCAGGAAAGGGGTTCTATGAGTATCATAGGCAATTCAGCCTCATGGCAGCTTCACATCTTAAGTACAACAATATTTTGGTTGACTGGTCTGTACGCAACAACACTCTTTTTTGTAACTTGTTTGCAAACACAAGAGCTCAAACCTGTGCCACCTGCAACAGTACTTTGCATCTATCTGGGTTTTGTCCATTATACGGGGCTGCTGGAGAAAAACGAAATGGTGACATGGACTCTTATGGAAGGAAAAGGCAGTTTCATGAAGGAAAAGAAATTTGTAATAATTTCAATGGTTTAAGGGGTTGTCAATTACCCAGATGTCGCAATGCACACCTATGCAGTGAATGTAAAGGGGACCATTCGAAACAGAATTGTACCTACACAAAAAACTTGAATGTGCCCCACTTAGCTGGGGCTCACAACCATCAAAAGATGTAAGAGAAAACTACAGTATAGAAATTTCCACACCAGTAAACACTGACATGATACAATCTCTTCTGTCGGACCACCCTGATCATCAGTCTACAGATTACCTACTCAATGGCCTTAAATTCGGCTTTCATACTGGTTTCCAACATCTTCCCAAGACAGCACATGAATGTAAAAATTTGAGATCAGCTTTATTAAATTCAGACAGTGTTACAGAACTTGTACAAAAAGAACTTTCCATGGGTTATTTATATGGACCATTTGATGAAATTCCTTTCGAACACTATCGCATTAATCCCATTGGTATAGCAGAGAGTAAATACTCACAGAAGAAACGTCTCATAGTAGATATGTCAGCACCACACAATGATAAAGACAACCCAAGCCTAAACAATCTTATCGACAAGTCAGAATTTTCTCTCAGTTATGTAACTATGGATGATGCTATACATCTTATTAAAAGATTTGGTGAAGGAGCATTGCTCATTAAGACAGACATCACTGATGCATTCAAGATTATGCCCATAGCATACAAATTGTGGCCCTATCATGGAATCAAGTGGAACAGCAGTTATTATTTCTATAAACGTCTTGTATTTGGCAGTAGATCTAGTCCGAAAATTTTTGACTCTCTTTCATCAGCCGTGTGTTGGATTGCAGAACACAAGTACAACATACCGAACGTTCTCCATCTCTTGGATGACTTCTTGGTGGTGGTATCGCCAAATTGTGAGGCCCAGACACTTATGGATAAATTCCTTAGTATTTTCAGAACACTTGGAATTCCACTTTCAGAGAAGAAAACAGAAGGTCCAAGTACAGAACTTGAATACCTTGGAATATATCTGGATTCAATACGGATGGAAGCACGTTTACCTCGAGAAAAAATTGAACGGATTTTAGATATTGTCAATTCTTTCAAACTTCGCAAATCTTGCACCAAAAGAGAATTGCTGAGTCTGCTAGGGCATCTTAACTTCGCATGCAGAGTTGTCCTGCCGGGCCGATCTTTCATTTCGCACCTCATAGCGTTGTCTACCACCGTTGAGCAATTGCATTACCATGTGCGATTAGACAGTATGTGTAGAGCAGATGTTACTATGTGGTCAGAGTTCTTGCATTCTTGGAATGGAGTGTCCTTCTTCATTGATGATAATGTTACAGAAGCAGCAGACATGCATTTATTCACAGACGCTACCCCTACATTTTTCGGAGGTTTCTATCAAAACAAGTGGTTTCAAGGAGAATTTCCGGTGGACCTTTCTAAAGAGCATACATCTATGGCATTCTTCGAGCTTTACCCCATCGTTATGGCTTGTCTTATATGGGGTCATGCCTGGCCTAGGAAACGCATTCTTTTTCACTGTGATAATCAATCAACAGTTGACATTATAAGGAAAGGAAGATCAAAAGTCAAAAGCATCATGAAATTAATGCGAACTCTCACTTTCCATGCAGCATGCAACCACTATGTTATTCATGCTTTACATATTGAAGGTGTAAAAAATACTATTGCAGACTCTATTTCTCGTTATCAGATGAAGAGATTCCGAATGCTTGCGCCAGAGGCAGATTTGACACCAACTCCCTGCCTACATCATTCAGAGTTGCTAAAGAACTAAAGGATCATCTCGAGCATTTGTGGGATTCTTCCTTATGCAGTTCAACCAGGCGAACGTACAGCTCAGCTTTACAGTGTTTTCTGTCTTTTGTATGCATGAATGGGATTACGTTTCAGTCTAATTGTCTTCCTGTGGTAAACGAGAGCTTGTTAGTGTACTTTGTCACACACTGTAAATCTGTTTTAAAACTGAAATACGAAACAATTAAGTTATATTTAGCTGGTATTAGGTTTTATTACATACGAGCAGGTCATGGTGATATTTTGAAAGCCTGTGATCAGCTTAATTATGTGTTACGTGGTGTAAAAAGATCTCAAAACAATGTTACCAAGAAGCGCCTACCTATTACAGCTGATATTTTAAAGCAATTGTGGCAAGTTCTGGACAAAGGAGCTTTTTCTCCCTTCGTAGACCTTATGTTGAAATGTATGTTTTCATGTGCATATTTTGGGTTTCTTAGATGTGGAGAAATTACTTGTCAAAAGGCCAATTCTGTACATTTTTTACAAGTTACTGATGTCAGTTTGGGAAATGATTTTTATGTGGTAAAGTTGAGAACTTCAAAAACAGATCCATTTTCACGAGGTGTAAATATTACTATTTATGAAAATGATGTTTTCAAACCTGTCCATATCATGCGTTCATATCTGCAATTTAGAAATTCTTTGCCATGCTATCCTCAGTCACCATTGTTTATTACTGATGAATTTAACCATGTACCGATGCTTAGGGTAACATTTATACAGCATCTGAGATCTTTACTCATGCAAATTGGCCTGAATGACACAATATATGCAGGTCACTCCTTTAGAATAGGAGCTGCCACAGCTGCTGCTGCAGCCGGGGTGGAAGACCACATTATCAAAGACTTAGGTAGATGGACATCTGACTGTTATGTGAGATATATCAGAACGGATTCTGGGGTTCTTGAAAAAGCTCAACAACAACTTTGTATTTTCAAATCTCAAAAGAAGGTTTACTAGTTTTGTCAACAATCCATACAAAATGTCTCATACCTATATCCTTGGGGGCTTCACTCATTCCTTCGTTCATTTGGCGTTCATTCCAGGGGAATTCTACCCCCAAGTCTATGTTTGGTTTTGCTTATTATTACGGTATATACCACAGTTTTATCATCACATATAACTTATTGTACATAGGTAGTTTGTTAAATGTTTAATAGAATTTGACTAGTAAGTAGTGTTTTCTTAGACTAACAGTTTTATGCCTACTGGGAATCAGTACCAGGAATACGTTATCGCTCCTGGGTTCAGCTCAGAGTACTTGTTCCCTTTCGTTGCCTGCTGGGATCAGCCCCGGGCATGGGTCACTTTCTTTGATGCCTGCTGGGATCAGCCCCGAGCATGGGTCACTTTTCTGTGATGCCTGCTGGGATCAGCCCCGGGCATGGTCCGCTCGTTCTCTGATGCCTGCTGGGATCAGCCCCGGGCATGGTTCACTTTCTTTGATGCCTGCTGGGATCAGCCCCGGGCATGGTTCACTTGTTCTGTGATGGCTGCTGGGATCAGCCCCAGGCATACACTCCTGGGATCAGCCCGGAGTGCAGTCTGCGTATATTGACCCTAGGCAGGGTTGTTAACTCTTTTACTTCAGACAGTTTTGATGATAGGATCAAGCCAGATATCGTTATTAATAATAGATTGTTAAGAAAGGAATGAGTAGCCCCCAGGACGCCAAATTATTAGTTATAATATTTTAGTTGTAGTATGTGTATATGTACAACATTATATGGCAGCATTGTTTATATGTAGTGATGTTTGGGTTGTAAAGACCCAATAAAAATTTGTTAAACTGTACTCTTCTGGTTGATTGTTTATAAATTGATGACATTGAGATGAAGTGGGTTAACGGTCGTGAAAGCCTGGACGATTTTATCGAGATGGCAAACTCTTTCCATAATTCCATCAAGTTTACTGTGGAAATTTCCACCTCAAATAACACGTTTCTGGATACCACAGTCACATTTAGAAACGGGGAAATTGAGTTTAATCTCCACACCAAACCCACTGACTCTCATTTATACCTTATGCCATCTAGTGTCATCCACCCCACACTTTCAAAGGTGTACCTAAGGGTTTGGCTACACGAATCCGCCGCATCTGCTCCACTCCTACTATTTTCCAAGAACAAGGAGCAATCCTCAAAACTTATCTCACTAACAGAGGATATGATCCTTGCAAGGTACAATCCGCGATTGATGAGATGTCACTACAGGACCGACAGTCCCTCCTCCAGTATAAAGAAAAACCTCAGAATGACAGGGTTCCATTGGTCACTACGTATCATCCCGCCCTCAAGAACATCAACGGTATTCTGAAGAAACACCTGCCCATTCTGCATGCCAACAAACGAATGGCTGGTGTTTTTAAGGAACCACCGATGGCATCCTTCAGGCGTCCCAGAAACCTGAAGGACATGATAGTAAGGACCAAACTGGACAACCCTTTACCCAATGGAGGTTTCAAAATATGCTCAGACCTCAGATGTCAATTATGCAAATATAGCTCAGACACTGAGGGTTTTAGCAGTCCTGTCACGGGTCGCAGTTATAAAATATTGGGAAACTTTTCCTGCAAAACCAATAACTGCATCTATCTCATCAGTTGCGATGTCTGCCAGAAGCAGTACATAGGAGAAACAACAGACCTTCGCAGACGGGTCAACAACCACCGGTCCTCCATCAGAACCAAAAAAGATTTGCCAGTAGCAACACATTTCAATGGCAATAACCACCGATGGAAGGACATGACAGTAGTGGTTATTGATCATGACCCTAGTTGGTCAGATACCGAAAGAAAGCAAAGGAAAAATTCTGGATGCACAGGTTGAAGTCATTTGAACCGCATGGTATCAACAAACCTACTGACTTCACCAGGATGAATACGGGCTAAACCCTTACTAGATTTTAAGCTTCATCTAGACCTACTCGTCTGATCATGTCCCTAACAGTGGTACTATGACCATTTTTGAACACATTATTTTTTTTTTTTTTCAATTCTGTTTACAATCAGTCCATCTTTTTTAATTTTTTTTAACTTCATAACCGATTGCTTACATGTAAAACCCACTTATCAGTTTCCGTGATTCTATGTTTTTCTTACACATCTACCCTAGACATGATCAGTACGGGAATGTCTGATGTTGATTCAATTTCCTGGGCTGCCTATTCTTTGTTTTTGTTTGGAGTTGGTCCATTTTGTTAACTTATTCAAACTTGTTGTTTACATTATCTTTCTCTCAAACTTTGTTCATCTCTTACTTCGTTTGCATAGCTTATTTTCATTTATTTATTTATTTTTTTGTATTTGTTACTTACTATTATCTTTTATAAATTATGCATGGTTAAAATAGAATCTCTCTGGGTACGAGTTAGCTTTACTATTTGTCAACGTAATTGGGTTAACTCCAGGCGCGTAGCCAGACAGAAAATGAAGTGTACGCAAAGTAAGGCAGGGGGTCCAGGACAAAGCCCTGGTGGGGGCCCAGGGGGCGAAGCTCCTGGGTTTTATTGATTACAATCACCAATTTTTTTGAGTATACAACGGGTTTTTGGCTGTCAATTTTCGAAACAAACGAATTCAAACAAGACAGAAAAAGAATCACAGATTTGTTTTAGGAAGCTTGATATTACCAAATCACCAAATGTTAAATTGACACTTGCTTTACGAACTGCCTTGGTTTATTTTTTAGTTGTTGCCGACAGGTGTATGAGTAGAGTATAGACACACATGGTATATATTGCTAATAACAAAGGGTATTCATAATCCGTCGATCATAAATGGTGTACATTAAAATCGATTCGACATTTGCTGGACCAGGTATTAATAAGGGAATTATGGATACGTGTTCAACACAGACCTGTAATAATTCTGGTATAATAAAATACACTCAAAGTGCTAGTCCGAAATATCTGACGTTTTCCTGGCTTTTTTATGATTTTGATATTTACCGTGCCAGGAAAACGTCAAAACCGGCGCCATTATGTAAACTGCAAATTCGCCGTCTGCACCTGGAGGCGGCATTCTCGGGCCGATTTTAAATACTTGCGAGCCGAATTTAATGTTAAAGTCATAATTAATCAATAAAACGATGCTTTTTGTACTAACTAATATCGATTAAAAGAAAATATCACTCCGAAATTCGATAACATAAGCACACAATTGTAGTCAACCGAATTTTCGCTGTCATTTGAGCGAACGAGTCACGTGACTCAAAACAGCTCGACTGTTTGTTAAAATGTTTTCATGAGGCTGTTTATGTTATTAAAGAACTCATAAAATCGATATTAGTAAGTACAAGAAGCATCGTTTTATTGATTAATTATGACTTTAACATTAAATTCGGCTTTTTAGGGATTTGAAATTCAAGAAGCTTTTCAAATTGGATTGAATAGACATGATGATTGGAGTTAATCATAAATCGGAAATACATAGCGCAAAGTTACACTTACGGCAATGACATAAAAATGTAAAAAATAATTTCTCTCTTCTTTTTTTTATAGCAAATAATGTGTACGCAGTTGCGTACTTGCGTATAGGCAGCTACGCGCCTGAACTCGTTCCACTTGAGATTAATTAAGTTTATTGTTTTTCTTTTCGGACATTTTGGATCAGCTCTTTGGACGAATAAGGCATGTCCTAATTCGTTCCACTTTTAACATTGATTGGCAAGCCTAAAGACCAAAAACATGTAGTCTGCGTTGTAAATACGTTTGTAGATTAGTGTAGTTGTAGTGCTAGATGTATTTATATGTAGTTTTTGTTATTATGTTCTGTTGATATTGACCACATTATGTAATTGTTTTCGTTTGTCCTGAAGAAGGGACGGGTCGTCCCGAAAATTTGACAATCTCGTTGTTCGTGTCATTCGTCATTTTAGTGCTTTATATATATATATATCGAGTGGCTGCTAGCGTCTACTTGCTTATTGGCTGCTGGTTAGTGGCTGCTAGCTTCAGCCTGGTCAAGACTGATCCTATATTCATGTGCCAATCCATTTGAAATCATATTGAATTCAAAAATCTTTTCTGTAAATTAGCTCACCTGAAGAGTGATAGCCATTGCTTTGTAACAAAAGAAATCAACAAAGGAAATCTTTTGAGCAAGTGGTGTATGGAAGCAGGATTAAATAATGAAACAAACACTTTCTCTGTAATATCTGGTGAATAATACCTCCATCCGGTGACTGTTATCGAAAATTATGCATTAGCTCACCTGATTTTGACATTGCGCATAACCTACTAAAAACAGTATAACACGAGTTCTATGACTGCTTTTAGAGCTGTAATCTGTGAAGACAAGGCAGAAGGAACATCAAGGCAAGGTAGAGGACCCCTAGAGCTATCATTTACCACTTTCAGTTTGGGGCTGTAGTGGTACCACCCTGTGACTCCCGAGGGTCGGGACAGATTTGTATGGAGCGCCAAATTAACATAAACTCAAATAATTGAAGATATCTTCAATTATTTGAAGATATCATCAATTCATTTGATGCGCGCAACAATTGAATTAAAGATCTCTTCAAATAATTAATTATATCTTCAATTCTGAATTATTGCGCGCATTGAATGAATTGATGATAGCATTAATTCTTCTGCTGAATTGATGCGCGCTTTAATTGAATTAATGATCTCTTCAAATGAATTAATGATATCAACAATTGAATTGATGCGCGCTACAATTCAATTGAAGAGAGCAATAATTGATATAATGCGCGTATTAAATCAATTGATGAGAGCAATAATTGAATTGATGCGCGCACTAATTCATTTGATGAGAGCAATAATGGATTTAATGCGCGCATTAATTCAATTATTGCTCTCTTCAATTGAATTAATGATATCTTTAATTCATTTGAAGAGAGCAATAATTCTTTTACAGAGAGCAACTAAATAATTAAAGATATCTTCAATTCAACATATCCACAATTGAATTAATGATCTCTTTAATTGAATTGTTGCTCTCTTTAAAAGAATTGATGCGCGCATTAATTCCTTATACAAAAGCATTGTAAATGATTAAAGATATCTTCAATTGAATTAAAGAGATCATCAAATTATTTATACCGAGCTCTAAATCAATTATTGCGAGCAATATTTCTACAAAATTGATGCTCTCATCAATTGAATTGAAGAGAGCAATAATTGAATTAATGCGCGCATCAAATCTATTATTGCTCTCATTAATTCAATTGATGCTCTCATCAATTGAATTGAAGAGAGCAATAATTGAATTAATGCGCGCATTAAATCAATTATTGCTCTCATTAATTTAATTGCTGCGCGCATTAATTCAGTTGATGAGAGCAATATTTGAATTGAAGCGCGCATTAATTCATTTGATGAGAGCAATAATTGATTTAATGCGCGCATTAATTCAATTAAAGAGAGCAATAATTGAATTGATGATATCTTCAGATAATTGAAGATATCTTCAATTATTTGAGTTTATGTTAATTTGGCGCTCCATAGATTTGGAGCCCCTATTTCTACTTTATCAGGGGTGACAGGGACAATGTATCCATATATTGGGGTAGAGAGTACTAAGGGGTACGCGATGCCATATAAAGAAGAGCTCTGGGATACCCGGAAGTATTGTTTAGCTGACCTGAACTTTGACATTTTTTGTATCTCGTAGAGAATAAAGGGGTTTTATGACTGTTTTCAGAGCATTAATCTTTGAAGACAAGGCGGAAGGAACATCAAAGCAAGGTAGAGGACCCCTAGGACTACCATGTACCGCTTTCAGTTTGGGGCTGTAGTGGTAACACCCCGTGGATCCTGGGGATCGGGACAGATTTCGAGTCCCCATTTCTACTCCTTGAGGGGTGACAAGGACAATGTATCCGTTGATTGAGGTAGAGAGTACTAAGGGGTACTCGATGCTATGTAAAGAAGACATTTTTCGTTTCTCGTAATGAAAGAGGGGTTTTTATGACTGCTTTCAGAGCATTAATCTTTGAAGACAAGGCGGAAGTAACATCAAGGCAAGATAGAAAACCCCTAGGACTATCATTTACCGCTTTCAGTTTGGGGCTGTAGAGGTACCACCCGGTGGCTCCCGAGGGTCAGGACAGATTTGGAGCCCCTATTTCTACTTTATCAGGGTTGACAGGGACAATGTATCCATAGATTGGGGTAGAGAATACTAAGTGGTACACGATGCTATGTAAAGAAGAGGTCTGGAATACCCAAAAGTATTGTTTAGCTCACCTGAACTTTAACATTTTTCGTATCTCGTAGAGAATTAAAGGGGTTTTATTACTGTTCTTCCAGCATTAATCTTTAAAGACAAGGCGGAAGGAACATCAAGGCAATATAGAGGACCCCTAGGACTATCATTTCCCGCTTTCAGTTTGGGGATGTAGTGGTACCACTCGGTGGCTCCCGGGGGTCGGGACATATTTTGAGTCCCTATTTCTACTGTATGATGGGATACAAGGGCAATGAATCCATTGATTGAGGTAGAGAATACTAAGGGGTACTCGATGCCATGCAAAGAAGAGCTCTGGGATATCCGGAAGTATTGTTTAGCCCACCTGAACGTTGACATTTTTCGTATCTTTAAGAGTATAAAGGGTTTTATGACTGCTTTCAGAGCATTAATCTTTGAAGACAAGGCGGAAAGAACATCGAGGGAAGGTAGAAAAACCATTGAGGTATCATTCGCCGCTTTCAGTTTGGAGTTGTAGTGGTACCACCCGGTGGCCTCTGGGGTTAGGGAGAGATTTTGAGTTCCATTTTTCTACTCTACTAAGGGCGAAGGTTTCAATTGGTTGGAATACCGCAGGAGATCCTATTTATTACTCGATGCCAGCCAGAGAAAAGGTCCGTTTTACCTGAAAGTGTTGCTTATCTCGCCTGAACTATGCCATTTTTTTTTTTTGGTGTCTCATAGAAAAGATAATGATTTAATAGGGTTTGTATGCAACAGATTGTGTTAGAAAATTTCGCATAGTTCTAACTACACTATGTAAAACTTATACGGTACCAATTTTGATGCACCAGATGCGCATTTCGACAAATAATGTCTCTTATTTTGTACGAAAGGCGGCAAATGAAAGGATAGATGATTGATATTGATTTATATGGTGAACGCCACTTAATTTAACTTGCGACCTCTACTTAATTTCTGGTGGCCTCCACTTAGTTTAACTGGCAGTTGTCACTAATTAAATATGTAGCTTTGTCATCAAGTTTTATTGCTTTTTGGGTCAAAAGGTCAATATTATAGATATTCTACGGGCCACATATTTTTGCTTGACTGATACTTCAGGGTGGATGTCAGCTGCAGAAGTTGTCTTCAAAATTGTTTAAAATTCTCGTCAGATGTAACATATACTATCTAAACATTTCTCTTTTGCCCAAACTTCAAATTCCTATATCATTGATTAGGCTTGGTTTGTGGTTCTTCCTTCATAACATGCGTTCATTTCTTTAGTTCAAGCTCATATTCCGACCATTCACTACCACTATAAAACAAGAGCTCCATGGGTCACCTCGCTCATCTGAATCACCTCGCTCATCTGAATCACCTTGGCTCGGTTGATTTTCACCTGATGTAATTTTAATTTTGCTCACACATTGTGGCCACAACTTCGGCTCAAAGGATCATGTCGTAACCGCACTTGAATTCTCAGAACATGCCTCAACACCATTATGGCTAACATAACCTTGCTTTTTCTGGAGAAGGTGAAGGTCAACCTTCGAGTTCCTCCTACAAAACCATACAATATCTTATTAACTATTTAAGGTAGAGCTTCCATATGTTGTAAATAAATTCCTTATGGCAATAACTTTCATGCAATACCATGATCTATGCCATTTCTACTTTCATCTTCTCCTGTGGCAAGCCCTTAACATTTCATGCATGATCTATGACCTTGTAAACCTTTTATGCACGAAATGCTAAGGGCTTACCACAAGAAATATCTATATGCAATTATGAAAACATTACTTTAAATAGTCCAGGATGTTTTAAATAGGTTTTCTTAAATGTACTCGTAGATTAAACACCAAGCTCATCTGGTTGAAAAATTTGGTACGAAAATAAGGAATTTGCATATAAGATATGATACCCCTATCACTCCCCATTCATACGTTATGAGCCAGATTAAAATTTCTGACAGAGCGACAGGAATAGCAATATATATACCCGTACTATAGTCGCGGGGATACAAAAAAAACTTAAATCTATACAACGTGGAAACATTTACATAGTTGCGGGGGTTGGGGTCTACTTTGTAAATTAAGCAAAAGTTTGCAGACAACAATGCTCTTAATTGTAAAACTCGCGCACAATTACTACATGTAATCATTGATTTACATACAATTGTTCTTGATATCAACTAGCGACAGATAAATGTGTTTTGTTTGTCACGTCTTCTTTGCGGCAAATTTTTCACAAGTTCATATTTTTAGCACCATTCGTTCAATTTCAACGAAACTTGGCACACACTATCCCTATGTGTAGGAAATTCAAGTTTGTACAAACGAAGGAGCGCCTTCGCTTCCAAAGGGAGACATTCAAGAAAAGGGAAAAATTGGAAAGGTAATGAAAGGTGAAGATAACTAACAGTGATCAATCTCATTACTCCTAAAAAGAATGCAAAATAGAGAGTTGGCCAAACACAGACCCCTGGATATACCAGAGGTGGAATCAGGTGCCTAGGAGGACGGAACATCTCTTGTTGACCGGTCACACCCTCTTGATCAGGTAAGCGGTGTAATCCGTAGTCAAATCAGTGTGCCAAGAACTGCTAAACAATTGGTATGAAACACGTCAAACAGCACTTGACCCAATGATAGGTTGTATTGGCAAACTAGATTATTATAACGACCATAGAATTTGCGAAATGCTGACTTTACACGAGATTGTTTAAACCCCTGTAACATCAATCTGTTTGCAAGTAGCGTGTCTCGATTTAAAAACTGATCATACGTATAACAAGTTCTTGAAACATCATATGCAAGTGATAATGGAATATTGCTACATAAATATGGGAAGTTCACGATGGAAAAGCTCATCCAGTTTGTCATAAGGATATATCGAATCGACATATTCAACAGAAAATTAGTTTAAACAATTATAATTTGGCCTTTAAAGACCATGTATTTCATCCTTCGGTGCCAGTTGAAGTAAAATTCATGTGGTAAATCCATGTACTGAAGGATAAAATAAGAATTGGTATACTGTCTGATAAGATAAAATACTACAACAAGGCGTATAAAGAACATCTAGAAACTGGTCACTTTGCGCAACATTTAGCCTAAATATGACGGAAACTGAAAAATACTTTGACGGTGATGAAGAAATGATATTATGCCGGGCTCATGAAGGGGGAAATTATTATTCTGATAGTAGTGACGATAATATACGCCTAGCAAAATACAGAAAAACTGTAAGAAAGCAAGTTCTCACACAGAACAATAGACATGACGGAACACCCGACGACGTGAATAACAATATAAAATTAGCAAAAGACACCAAGGACGCAAAATCAGCAAAGGACATCATAAACAAAACAGAATTAGCGAAAGGCACAATGGAGAACAAAGAATTAGCGAAAGACATCATATACGGCCCAAAATCAGCGTAAAACATCATGTACAACACAGAATCAACAAAAGACATTATAGACAACACAGAATCAGCGAAATCCATCATAGGGCCAATTATTTTTTTCAAATTGGTTTACGGATTTCAAAATTTTCAAATCCGTTCGGAGGAGAAAAAAAAAAGTTCAAATGACAAAATGTTAAGTAATAAAAATGAACTTGATTTGAGGACAATGTTTTATTATCAACTTTAATATTCTCTTCACTGTCAACTTAAGACGGTGGTATATAGCGACTAAATTGTGCACCATGGCAACAATGCTGTTTCCTTCAAAAATGTTATTTGTTTATTAAATTAACATTCTATCATTATCAAATATCCATTGTTTACCGTTTAGTTATGTAAATCCCAAAATAAAAGAACCACATCGTTTTTCCATTCAAAAGATGGCATCCATGACGTATGTAGGGACGCACTAATCACCTGAAGTACTAAAATCCTGACTGACCTTACCAAGCTTATATTTTGTCTAAAAATTTACTTTTGAGTTTTAAAGTCTTGTTTATGAAGTCAAGTAAAGTTATAAATAAAATTCATGAACCCTATTAACATTTATTAAAAAATTCTGAATTTTATATAGGTCAGATCAATTTATTGTTGGTAGTCAACAAATTCTATACAATGAATGAATTCAATAATATTAAATATGTTTGCAACCTCCTTCAATATATGAAGAATTACACATATTAATTATGAAGAATATTTCTTTAAAACTCATTAATAAGAATTTAAAAGTACATCCTCGGCAAAATGTATGCATGGTAAGGTCAGGAAGGGTTATACTTATTTAGGTGATTATTGCAACCCAACGTACGTCATGGATGCCATCTGAACACACGTGTTTGTTTTTATTTTGGGATTTACATATCTAAATGGTATGTAATGCATAACTAATGCTAATTAGAAGTTAGTTTCATAAACAGATAACTTATTGGAAGCAAAAAGCATTGTTACTAAGGTGCAAAATAATTGTTAGCACCGGCTGAAGTTGACTGATATTCCACACATGACATGACACATGAATATTATGGACTGTCCCGAGATTTCAACGATCGACGGAGGCGTCTGTCCAAATATCCAGTCCAACGGAATCTATTTTCTTTTCTTTCTTTTTTGTTTTTTTGGGTTGTTTTTTGTTGTTGTTTTTTTTTTTTTGGTTTTTTTTTTGTTGTTGTTTTTTTTTTTTTTTTTGGTTTTGTTGTTTTTTTTGTTTTTTGTTTGTTTTTTTTTTTTTTTGTGAAAAGGAAAAATTACAGCGTCGGAAACATAAAAAGGAATGAAAAACCATTATATTTTTTTTTTCAACATCCCAAAAAATCAGTGCGGCGGATCCGTAAACCAACTCAATAAAAAAAAAAGGCCTACGCAACATAGAATCAGCGAAAGACACCACAGGCAACACAGAAGCAGCGATATAAATCATAGGCAACCCAGAATCAGCGAAAGACACCTTGGGCGACCCAGAATCAGTACAAGACACCATAGACAATCCAGAATCAGCGAAATCCATCATAGGCAACATAGAATCAACGTAAGACACCACAAGCAACACAGACTCAGCGATAGAAATAATAGGCAACCCAGAATCAGCGAGAGACACCTTGGGCAACCCAGAATCAGGACAAGACACAATAGACAACCCTTAATCAGCGAAAGACACCATAGACAACTCATAATCAGCGCAAGACATCATGCACAACACAGAATCAACAAAAGACACAATATACAACCCATAATCAGCGAAAGACACCATAGACAACCCAGAATCAGTGCAAGACATCATGCACAACACAGAATCAACAACATACACTATAGACAGCACAGAATCAGCGAAATACATGAAGGTATGAGATTGATCACTGTTCGTTATCTTCGCCTTTCATCATAGGCAATATAGAATCAGCGAAAGACACCATAGACAACATAGAATCAGCGAAAGACATCACGTACAACACAGAATCAGCTGTTGAAACAGAAGAGAACATAGATTCTAATGTTCTCACAGAGGTTACACAAGACTGTGAGGTGCATATACCCACAGAGAGCATGAATACTTCTCTCACAGTGGAACAATTAAATCAAATACTTGGTGCTATTGGTGACATCCCTTGTGATGAAGTGATAGTCAAGCTTACCACTACAGATGAAGGATACATCATATCAAGATTGACAGAATCCAACATACGTTAGGTAACGATTCACAAGATGCAGAAAGTACAACATAAGAAAGCAGTTTCGATCTAATTGCAGATTCTTTAGATGAATATGTACTTCCAAGGGGAGGTAAGAGAAAATGGCTTAATAGTTCAAGTTCTCTGGGGAAGAAAAAAAAATGAAACGTACATTTAGAAAGACAAAAAATGTCTGTACTAATGAAAATGAAAACACATGTGAAGACAGTGGCAACAGCAGTCTTAATTAACCATCCACTAGTACGACTAGTACATTGAGATGTAGACGAAAGCAAAGAAACACAACAGAATGGAAAAGAAATAAAGCCAAGCAGCTTTGTAATAAAGGAAAGGCATATACAAACAGCAAGGGCAGTAACATTTCTTGGAGAACTTCGAAAGAAACAACTTGCAAATGCAAGTACAAATGTCAAGACAAAATCAGTAACACCCAGAGGTCGGATATATTTCAAAGTGACTGGAATCTATCATACGATCGCCAAAGAGATTTCATAAGGTGTCATGCAATAATGACAGAAAAGCGTAGAAAAACCAAAAATCCAGAAGATGAATCAAGAAGGAAACACACTATTCATTATTATTTGCCTATAGATGAGAGCAAGGTAGAGGTATGCAAGAAGACATTTTTAGGAGCATTGGATATTGGTGAGAAAATAGTTACGGATGCATTAAAAAAGAAAAAGAACCCTTTCTCTTCAACAGATAATAGAGGAAAACATATTCCAAAGAACAAAATTTCAGAGGATGACAAAAATTTTATTTGAGACCACATCCGTTCATTCCAAAGAACAGAATCTCATTACTGTAGAAAATCAACTGAAAGAAAATATTTGGACAGTTCTCCATCCATAAGAAAAATGTACAATTTGTACACGTAGAAGTGTAAAAGGGACTGCAAGGAGGCCCAAAAATATTGGCTGTTTGATAAAATATTTGCTACCGAGTTCAATGTATGGTTTCATAGACCAAAGAAGGATATATGCGCCTTTTTTCTTATGCATTTGGAAAAATGTCAGGAACAGAAAAACAAGAAAATATGACTGAATTTGAGAAACATCAGCAACGAAAGCAGGAAGCAAGGACGAAAAAGCAAGAAGATAAACAGAGATCAAGTGAAAATGAGATGATCAAAACTATCAACTTTGATTTGCAAAAGGTACTTGTCACTCCTAAAGCTCAAGTAAATGACATACTTCAGCAGAAAACTTGCTACTTACAACTTCACTATATTTGATGTAGTTACTAAAAAACTGTTTGCAACATGTGGAAGAAACCATAGCAAAGTTTGGAAACTGTGAAATTGCTTCGTGTCTTCTTGACAACAATAAAAGTGTGGGGTCAGTCGATGAAATGGTGTACTATTCAGACAGGTGCATAGGACAACAAAGAAATTTACCATTTAGTGGGATGTGTCTCTACTCGGTTGTTAATCTTCCAATTCAAAAGGTAACACACAATTATTTTGAAAGAGGGCACTCACACATGGAGGGAGATTCTGTTCACGCTACTATTGAACGATCCACAAAACATGCAAATGTTTTCTCCCAATGATTGGATGCTTGGTGTCCTCAATGCTAAAGTAAACCCACCCAAGTATGTAGTGAAGGAGTTGGAGAATACAGATGTATTAGATTTCAAAAGTCTTACAGATGACAGTATAGGCAACAGGGTTTTTGCAGAAGATGGATCAAGAGTAAAATGGAACAATATCCATTCATTTCAGTATCGAAAGGAAGACCCTACCAGGATATTTTTCAAATACAAAATCAGTCAGCCAAAATATACATCAATTGATATTCAGGGAAGAACCAGTGTAGGAAAGCTGAGACACATGAAAAATTACATCTTAAACCACTTTATTCAGCCTTATCCCAATATCAGATACCAAGGTCAAAAATCTAATAAATCTATGCAAGAAAATCGTTATTCCTCGCATTCCTCAAAGTTTCTACTCACATCTTCCTCACAAGGGAAATGTGTGCAACGTTCTGGAAGAACCCGATGAATAAGACAGTTTAGATTGACTCAAGATTACGGTAGAGCATCTCATAATCTGTGCACTGTGTAACTTTTGTTTGTCAGTTTTGCCAAGTAGCGTTCCAAGAACTCATTTTTATTTACATGATTCCATTTAAACAAACCCACAAAATAGTTTTCTTTCTATTTTTCTGATGTTGATGTGTGTTCTATCAATCTATCTGGTTTTTGTATATCACATTTTCGGAGATTTCTGATATAAATGTAGCTAACCATTGACGATTGTTTGTGTATGTTAGTAGATTAACAAGCTGAACTGATATTTATTCTTAATGTTTATTTGTGGGATGAAATAATGAAAGTACTCTTCACACTATTCATGAGTGTGTGTTTTGTTGAATGACAAATTCAGATATTGTTGTTTTGAAACAGTACATCCTGTGAAGTACACATGTACAAACTTCTGTGTTCCATTTTATAAATGAATAAATGATTTTTTGAACATGATTCACTTATGTAGTATGTAAAACTTATACGGTACCAATTTTGATGCACCAGATGCGCATTTCGACAAATAATGTCTCTTCAGTGATGCTCAATCGAAATGTTTGAAATCCGAAATAACTATGAAGTTTTAGAGCTAAATATAGCCAAAACCAGTGTGCCAAAAAAGTGGAGCCAAATTCGTCCAAGGATAAGAGCTATGCATGAGGGAAATAATCCTTAATTTTGAAATGAATTTCTAAATTTTATAACAGCAATTAAATATACATCCGTATTTTCAAGCTAGTAACGAAGTACTTAGATACTGGGCTGTAGAGACCCTCGGGGACTAACAGTCCACCAGCAGAGGCCTCGACCCAGGGGTCATAATGTAAAACTTATATGGTACCAATTTTGATGCACCAGATGCGCATTTCGACAAATAATGTCTCTTCAGTGATGTTCAACCGAAATGTTTGAAACCCGAAATAACTATGAAGTTTTAGAGCTAAATATAGCCAAAACCAGCGTGCCAAAAAAGTGGATCTTTTTCATTCCCATTGTGGATAATTAAAAAAGGCGGTACCTTAAGTAAAATAAACAATGATTGAATACTACCAAACCAAAAGAACGTATATGTAAAAATAGGTTTAAAAACAGATATAAAACAACATTTGAAATATTCTATATGTTTCTAAATCGATTTAGACACTTTGTACCATATCAAAAAGTTTTGGGCCAGGTTTCTGATTTTTCTTTGTGTTTTTCTCTCTTATTTGAACTCAAACTTTGCATACACATACGACAGTCTGCCTCTACAGCGACGATATGTCCAGGGGTCCTCGTTTGCCCAACTATCTATTTTGTATTCCTTATAGGAGTTATGAGATTGATCACTGTTCGTTATCTTCACTTTTCATGAATGCAAAGGATTATTGTAAATATATAAAACGTCGTCGATTTATCTAAATGTCCAGTTGAAGGCCACAACAAGAGATTTCTTTTTCTCATGTAGAAGCTTTTGAATAAACCCTGCTTCATAAGAATATAAAAACAGGTCAGCTAATAAAGGAGCACTATTGGTGCTCATGGAGTTTCCAACAGACTGT
The DNA here is from genome assembly GCF_947568905.1 of Ostrea edulis. NCBI lineage: Eukaryota > Metazoa > Mollusca > Bivalvia > Ostreida > Ostreidae > Ostrea > Ostrea edulis. The sequence continues at coordinate 61,973,768 of NC_079164.1, forward strand.
TTGAAGACCTGATCTCCAATATAAAGAACCACTGAACCAGAAAATACAAAACTTATGTGAAAGGTTCCTTAATGAATATAGATGCCAAAATAACAGTCCCGGAACCACAATAAGGGATTGGGATATATTGGACATTTTTTTATTTTTTTTTTAAATCTTTTTCACGAACAACGTCCCACAAATTTAGACCATTGCTTAGCGCCCGGGGCCGCAGCAGTTCTTTCATTTACCAATACCTGCTGCGAGATGGAACCTCCGTTTAAAGGTCATATCAGAAAGATCCCACTACTAAATGCCGAGTGTTTGGCGAAGGAGCAATGGCAACAAATGTTTAGGTCTTAGGTTTAGCGCGGTCATGGCATACCTCACGACCTTCCGGTTAAGAAGCGAACGCCCTACCACTAAGCTACCGTAACCGACCAGGATTAGTAATGCTGATTTGCAAACATCCACATATAGTGTAGATTCAAGTTTGCTCAAATTATTGCCTCAGGTTGGGTGGGACCACAGTATGGAACAAACTGAATATACAAAAGGAAAACTTCAAAAACTGTTTTCTCAGGCAGTGCCTGCCATGCTTCGTCATACATGTATCAATATGCAAGCATCAAAAGATAGTGTAGGTTGAAGCAATAAATCCACCATATTGATACATGCATTACTTCAATTGGTGAAAGCAATGATTGATTTGTTGCACGCATCAAGTCAGTTTATTGCTCTCATCGATTCCAGTGATGCGCATCAAAGTGGTGGAATTATTGTTCGCAACTTTACATTTGGAGATCGATGTAAATGATTTGATTATCTCTCTAATTGAAGATATCTTTAACTAATTATAACGCTTTTATATAAGGAACTCATGCGAGTAACAATTCAATATTACTGTGGATTTGTTGAATTGAAGATGTCTCTAATTATATTCATGTAGTTGCTCTCTCTCTCTATAAAAGAATTATTGCGCGCATCAACTGAATCAATGATATCATTAATTCTACTGAAGAGAGCATCAGTTCAATATTATTGCTCGCATTAATATGATTGAATGATTGATTGAATATTGTTTAACGTCCCTCACGAGAATATTTCACTCATGTAGAGGCGTCACGCATTAATATGATATCAATAATTGAATTAAATGCGCGCAACAATTCAATTGAAGAGAGCAATAATTCAATTAATGTGCGCATCAATTCATTTTATGCTTGCAATAATTGAATTATTGCTCTCTTCAACTGAATTATAGTGCGCATCAATTCAATTAATCCACGCAATAATTGAATTGTTGCTCGCTTCAAATTAAATCATTTGAAGAGAGCAACAATTCAATTACAGCTCTCATCAATTCAGCGGAATGATTAATTATATCAACAATTCAATTAATGTGTGCAATAATTCAGAATTGAAGATAGCATTAATTATTTGCGGAGATATTTGATGGAGTTGTTGCGCGCATTAAATGAATTGATGATATCTTCAAACAATTAAAGATATCTTCTATTATATGAGTTTATGTTAATTTGTCGCTCAATACAGCAGTACAAACTTGATTATATATTTCTTTAAATTAGAGAAAGCTAGTTACAGTAAACCAACTATTATTCGGGTACGATAGAATTTCGCAAAATTCGCGAGAAACTCATTATCGTGAATATCTCTAGTCTTGAACCAGTCCTTGAACGTCTGTCGCAGGCCCGAAAAAGGGTCGATCGCGAAAATTACTCGCCACGAACCAGTTTAGCGTAGGTAAATCGCGAAATAAAGTGGTCGCGAATAAAAGTTGGTTTACAGTAACTGAAGAGGTGGTCGTAACATAAATTAAGTAAAAACCTCCATCCATTCACGGCCAACAACTGAATTAAGTGACCGCCGGCACTTAGACAACAGGTGAATTATGTGGTGGACGCCATTCAGCTTAAGTGGCTACCGCCAGATAATAAGTGGCGGTTACCATACAAGAAGTGGCTTCCGCCACTTAAATTAAGTTGCGCCTCCAGATAATGAATGGTGGTCACCACTTAACTTAAATGGCGGTCGCCAGCTCATTTAAATGGCGGTCGTTAGCTAAATATATATATCAATTCTCCATAGTACCTACCGATGTTAGTTCACAATACTAGGGATACTTTGTGCTACGCACAATTTCCTAAGGAAAATCATGGCATTTTTATTAATAATTTGCTTGTTCCTCAAAGACCCATCACCTCTCACATGATACTCCGTTTATGGTTGCAAAATTTCTAATGTAAAATATATAGCTATGAAATAATCTAAAGAGATCAAATATGCCATCGCTCCTAAAGACGCAAAAAACTTTTTATGCCATCGGGTTTGTTCTCTCTACAAATACAGCAACATTTCTTTCTCCCATATTTCCAATGGGAGTATCTAAAGAAGTATTTTTCAGGTACCACACATATTTTGCCTGATTGGAATGAAATACCTTCTAGAATCCCCTACGAGGTTCAGTGATCTCTGACCCTCCCTGAGTAGATGAAAGACTAGACGTAAAGACCATCAATCTGTCACAACCCACTAGGGCCACCAGGTGGTACCTCTATGGCTTCAAACAGAATGCGTGGATTGATAAGTCTAGAAATGGAGAATCTTTACGATGGAAAGTAGTCTCTATACATGATATATATGTAAGAAAAATATCAAAATTTAGACGACCTAAACAATACTTCCCGGTATCACAAACCTCTTCTTTAGGTGAGTTAATACTTCCGGGTATCCCGGAGCTCTTCTTTACATGGCATCGAGTACTCTTTAGTACTATCTACCTCAACCAATGGATACATTGTCCCTGTCACCCCTTCTAGAGTAGAAATGGAGACTCGAAATCTGTCCCGACCCCCGGGAGCCACCGGGTGGTATCACTACAGCCCCAAACTCAAAGCGGTAAATGATAGTCCCGAGGGTCCTCTACCTTGCCTTGATGTTCCTTCCGCCTTGTCTTCAAAGATTAATGCTGGAAAACAGTCATAAAACCCCCCTTTTCATTACAAGAAACAAAAAATGTCAAAGTTCAAGTGAACTAAACAATACTTCCGCGTATCCTAGAGCTCTTCCTTACATGGCATCGAGTACCCCTTGAAGTTATCTATCTCAATCAATGGATACATTGTCCCTGTCTACCCTCCTAGAGTAGATATAGGGACTCGAAATTTGTCCCGACCCGCGAGAGCCACCGGGTGGTACCACTACAGCTCCAAACTAAAAACGGTATATGATAGTCCTAGAGGTCCTCTACCTTACCTTGATGTTCCTTCCGCCTTGTCTTCAAAGATTAATGCTGGAAAAGCAGTCATAAAACCCCTTTATTCTCTACGAGATACGAAAAATGTTAAAGTTCAGGTGAGCTAAACAATACTTCCGGATATCCCAGAGCTCTTCTTTACATGGGATCGCGTACCCCTTAGTATTCTCTACCTCAATCAATGGATACATCGTCCCTGTCACCCCCTGATAAAGTAGAAATAGGGGCTCCAAATCTGTCCTAACCCTAGGGAGCCACCGGGTGGTACCACTACAGCCCCAAACTGAAAGTGGTGAATGATAGTTCTTGGGGTCTTTTACCTTGCCTTGATGTTCCTTCTGCTTTGTCTTCACAGATTACAGCTCTAAATGCAGTCATAAAAATCGTGTTATACTGTTTTTAGTAGGTTATGCGCAATGTCAAAATCAGGTGAGCTAATACACAATTTTCGATAACAGTCACCGGATGGAGGTATTATTCACCAGATATTACAGAGAAAGTGTTTGTTTCATTATTTAATCCTGCTTCCTTACACCACTTGCTCAAAAGATTTCCTTTGTTGATTTCTTTTGTTACAAAGCAATGGCTATCACTCTTCAGGTGAGCTAATTTACAGAAAAGATTTTGAATTCAATATGATTTTAAATGGATTGGTACATGAAAATAGGATCAGTCTTGAGATAATAAAGCACCCACATCATATAGTTTTCCCTATCATATCAATCTATTCATAGGTACTTTTAAATGATTAAGATCGTAGTATTCTGGTGAGCTAAATTATCAATGTGCATTTACTTTCGTGCATGTAAGCTGAGAAATTAATTGTTCAAAATGATCAGAAAATGAAATGTGTGATCAATTTTATTTCCTTCCATCCTTTCATTACAAATTACTGATATAAATTCATTTCACCATTGATGTACAATCTCTCATGTGAGCTAAGTTGCCCATGAGTGTAGCGATTGACATTTATTAATTCAAAACATTAATTAAATTAAAAATTTCCTTTAAAATAGGTTTCAAATTAAATATTTTTCTATGAGTACTCTAAGTCCTTTGATAATTTTCCTTAGTGGCTGCTTAGCTGCTTGTTAGTGGCTGCTAGCTTCAGCCTGGTTCATTCCAGTGAATGATACAAACTAACTCACTGTAATCATTAAAATATAATTTGGAAAAATGAAGGAGAGATCCTTACGAGTAATTTCTGTGGAAACAAGGAGTTATTCATATTCGGTCTTTCCTACCCCCAGGCGCGTAGCTACGTTTACGTCAAAACGCCCGGGCGTACACATCCAAAAAAAAAAAAAAACCCTATTAAATGCTACAAATATAGGTGAAAAATAAGTGTCTGCAGTATCTGCGGTACATTAATCTCCCCCGGACCCCCTACCAGGGCCCTGCCCTGGACCCAGACCCAGACCCCTCGCCGTACAATAGGCGTACACATTAATTAACTCAGCCTACACCACTGACCCCCCTCGTTTCCTCAGAAATTACCTTACGAGTACCTTCCCTTAAGGTAACTCCATACTCGCAGTTTTATCTGATCCAAGTTTAAAATGTGTATTTACTTCCATTCATTAGAGTTAAAACTAACAAATTATCAAATAAGATACATAGGTCATCACACTTTTTAAGATGCAAGACTTACATAAACAGAATCATATATCACCGTCAGCAAATTGCAATTTTCCTTAAACAGCGTTATTAAAATTCCATACACACTGGTTATGACGATATAGTAGCATTCATAACAATTTCATGAAACTGTATCTTCACAAAAATATACAAAATGTCTATAAAAAATAAAGGAAATCATCGCATAATAGACTTGATAAAGAAATCAATAGAAACAGAGTTATTGGCCTTGGATTCAATATTTTGAAAGGTACATGTATCATTGATTATTCATCTATAACTTAGACTTTTGAAATAGTTTATTTTTAACAAGATTTTTTACAATCACTATAGGAAAAGACTCCAACAAAATTTAGGTTCCTATCATACATAAATCTAAATAAATAATTGATTTTGCAAGCTCTGATGACATCACAGGAGGGTGGAATTACTTTAAAAGAAAGGTAACTCGGACATTTAAAAAAACACCTACTACAGAGTAACTTCCCTTGATAGGCCTATTTATTTTAACAGACGACATCGTCGACTCTATGTTTGAACTGTGTTTGAACGTGTCTAATATTGTGATACGAGGAGTTTTGGCAGAAATTATCTTCTTCGAGGAAATCTCTTGCATAGAATTACTGGTGAGTAGCAGTACTTCGAATAAATATGCCTTTGAAGTGGTGATAAGAGGCCTAATATGGGGAAATCGAATATAAAATTGAGAACCTCGTGTTATCTATCTTATGGACAATGCAAGGATACCGGGAATGAAACTTTGAAGGATGGTTTAAAGATGTGTAAGTATAGTATTTAACACTTGAGTTAGTTCAATGTTAGGAATTGGAGGGAGGTCTTTAGACTGTTGATTTTCATTCGTCGCGATCGACATTCTGGTGATGACGTCATGATTGCTAGGTATCAGTGATGTGTTGTAGTTACAGCTCATTCTTTCAGCAACTGAAGTCGAGTGTCGACGTGTTTTTGCTGAGCGCAGATTTCTAGATTATATGATCACGGAAGAACTGTTCCAGTTGCAAAAATGAACAGTTATACATATAAAAGGGTAATGTCTGTATTTCTTCATTTATTTACGGCTAATGATTGTTTATCTCGTTGTTAAGAAGACATGCTCGTTTTAGCTGAAATTTGTCCCATCGTCATGGCCATATTTGGGAGTCTGGATTGCCATAATCTCTCTGTACTTTAAACCTATTCACAATAGCTTTAAAGAGAGAGGAAAAAATGACCATGTATCGCATAATCTGTTATTGTAACGCATTTTTCTAGCCTTTCCTATAATTTCAAGTAACTTTATACGAGCTACACGCATTTTTTAACTTCATCGCTAGGCCCTATAGATCTAGGAGCCACACACAGATTTTTTGAATTTTGTTCAGAGCGAAATTAAATATAATTCGACTTTAAATTTCTAATGTTAAAAGGACTTCTTTGGTCAGTGATGTACACGGGTGTTTGTCAGTTTTTATGAGGTGGGGATTGATATTAGTAGACTGTAGTTGACGTGACGTACTATATTACATTAAAAAAAAATACGGTATATATATGTATTAGTAGTAGACTATGATTGACGTATTTATGTAACATAAATTTTCAGTTTTATTCGTTTATATCTATGTTAATAAAGGTACTGATGCGGGTTCTGTTTTCCTTCCAGAAAGTGGATGTCATCTGGGAAACTGCCCCGAGTGTTTATGAAAGGCCGGGACTGGGAATCTTATCTACGCCCACTACTTCCGGGCAATCAGTGGAGGTCCTGGTATTGTTTTTATGTCATATATTGATGTTAAGATGTAAGTTGAAAATAACTCCTCAAAATTGATTTCTCCTTTGTATATTCTGACTTCCTGTCTTTTCATCTGCCCCTCAGTCCTTTTCTTTAAAATCTTTTACTCTCTGGATTTTCTTCTTGGAATTTTTAATCCAGTTGAACATATTAGCATATAGCAAATCTACAAAGTGACGTTTTCAAAATTTATAAATCATGCATATTTTTAAATAGACTGAACCACCCAAAAAACGTTATCGTCAGAATGCTGCTCAAACAGGACTTCAGACCGCTGGACTCACCTGCACAGTGAGTAGAGTGGTAAGCGCTAGATATACACTATATCATATGCACAAGTAGTAATATTTCAGCAGGGAGGGGGATTTCGATGATCTCTTTAATGCAATCAAAATAGTTTTAGTAATCTGTATAATGAATTAATACGCGCATCAATTCTTTTAAAGAGAGCAACGATTTAGTTGAAGAAATCATTAATTATACGGATATGTTGAATTGAGGAAATCTCTAAAATATAGTTGAATTATTACGCCCATCAATTGAATTGTGGTATTTAAGAAGGCAATAATTCAATTAAGCCTTTTGTGCAGAGGAAAGGAATTGATGCGTGCTACAATTCAATTGAAAAGAGCTTTAACCAATTGTTGTGCGCATTAGTTGAATCGATGCGCACATTAATTGAATTACTGCTCTCTTCAAATGAATTGTAGCGCGCATTAATTCAACTGTTGATATCAATTCATTTAAAGTGAGCAACAATTAATTGAATTGTTACTCATCAATTCAGCAGAATCATGCTATCAACGATTCAATTAATGCGCGCATTAATTCAGAATTGAAGATATCATTAATTATATGAAGAGAGCTTTCATAAGGATTGCTTATTTTGGTTTGTTGCAAAGGAATCATGGAACGATTATCAAGCCATAGACTATACTATTGTTTATGTAGCTTCTGCACTGGGAACATCTCGCTTGTTTTCTACAAGATACAGGCAAAATCTTGACCAATGAAATCCTTCATAACAGATCAATATAAGCAACCCCTCTGATATAATACAAATGAAGAAGTATATACAAATCAAAAATTGTATGACACAATTGAAAAATTATTTACAAATGAAAATGTTTACAATAAAAGTACAAAATATACAAATCAAAAATTATACAATGCAAATGGAAAATATACAATACAAATGAAAAATCATACAAAATAAATTATACAAGAAAAGACCAAATATTGTAACGTTTGACATGCCGTAACTCTTACTGAATTCATCGTAGGCAAAACCTCTGTTGAGCAATGAACAGATCCAACAGTTCATTGCCTCTACCGTTCTTCCCCATGGTCGCACACTCGCCAAAGTTGACCATGTAGGCACACACGTCACCAATGATACCATTCCTGCTTATCCATCTCAAATACTGGAAGAAGCAGCACAACGGGTAAGTTAATGAGTAATGACGAATGTGAAATAATTGATGCAGTGGAAAACTGACCGTCAGTTGAATTATAATCAAACTGTAAACAATAAATGCATTTTTTATCTAAAATAATAATTCGTGAAGCTACAAGGTGCTAACCCTAATTTGGTCTTGAATACGGTTACAACATACTCTAATGGTGTGTTACCAACATTCGCAACAACGTCAGGAAATTGAACTCTAAAAACAAACAGAGAACCAGATGCCCACTTTACAACAGCTGCATCCTTCAGTTCAAAATGCTTATATATGCTGCCCAAGCAATCTCGGCAAATGAACTTGTAATAGTCTAAACTTCGCGGATTATCAAGCGTAAACTGACCCAAAACAGGTTATACTCGTATAAATTGCCCCAGAATTAAAGTCATTCCTTAAATAGTAATCAAAATTCTGTACAAAATTGTTTGAAAACAAAGGTTTATTCAATAGATCTTTTACACCTTATATTCCATTATATTATAAACCTTTGATTTTGCAAACTAAATGTACTAAATCTGTTTACAAACAGTTAAATGTAAACCATGATATACCTACTTCTGTTTCAAAGTGGAATTTAGATCTGGTAGCTTATGGAATAGAAATATTTGTTAAGGATGCTTTTACTGTATGTTTTAAGACTACCAAGGACTCTACTATTCAATGGTTACAATATAGATTACTTCATAGAATTCTGCCTGTCAATTATTATCTTAAAAAAATCAATGTTGTGTCTTTTGATTATTGTACCTTTTGTAATGATGAAGTCGAGACAATTCAACACGTTTTCATTGGCTGTGAAAAAGTATCTATATTGTGGAGCAATCTGAGAGCATGCACATTTATAAAACAACTTCCAAAAGAATAGGTTTTAATGTACTTAATATTTTATTAGGTGAACTCCCATTGTCGAAAGGCAACAAAATTGTAAACTTCCTTATCCTATATACAAAACAATATATTTTTTCTTGTTTGAAAAAAACCAAATTGCCAAGATTCTTGGAATTATTGTTCTATCTATACAACAAATACAAGGTTGAAAAATGTATTGCGTATCAGAATTTAGAAATACAAAAATTTGAAAATATCTGGCATGTATGGAAAACACTTTTTGACAACATAAAAAAATCATAATTTTGCTATTTCAAGCAATTTTTTTTTTTTCTACTTTTGAAGCCACATGTACTTTTATCTATTTACTCGAGCTCTGTATTGTTATCATTTTTCTGTTACAATTATATTAAAAATGCAAGCACTTACCGGTACCAACAAAAGTATGAGTGTGAGTATGAAAGTGTGTGAAAGTGGTTAGAAAAAAATGACAAATTTTCTTCTGTCTTATGTCAATATTTGTGAAATATAAAATTTATAAATAAAAAAAATAATAAAAAAATTCTGTACATTCTTTCATTGTAGTCTATTAGTGCTGGGCAGACCAAATGGAAAGGTCATGAAAGAGTCAGTAAGAAACCTGACGGGGTCCCTGCTGATAGAAAGCGGGCGGAAGAAACACCGGTTGCTAGTCACAATACAGCCAATTCTAAAAACTACACAGACGGCAAGGTAGATTAGAACCGTTTTGAGATTTCGGTCTCTCTGTAGCGCCTTCATATTTAAACAATTGTTCATGAATACATATTAAGATTTTATTAGTATTGAAAGTTTTGAGTTCATGTGGAGCATTTATTCGTGTATTCAAATACCTTTATTGTCATTTTTTGCAGACGAATGCTAAACGCATTGTGATTCCAGCAAAAATCAGAACAGAACCAATACAGTACCCCCCATATGTCACCAGAATCATGAAGATCCTTCAGCGACAACAGGAAGCAGACAAAACGGTAGTGTTACTTCACACCAGAGTTAAGGCCTATACATGTTCTCATTATAAGTGAACATTTTGTGCAGGATGAAATGTATACTTACTGCGTAAATATTTGCTTTCAGGGTCAGACTACTTCATCTGACAACAACCCAAGAGACAATTTTGGTTGCACCCCAAAACCAGCACCTGAGAATAAGGACAAACCTTCTACTGACAAAAACAAACTAGATCCTTCTACAAACACCAACAAAAGAGGAACTGTAGAACCCTTTACCAACCTGTCGACAGAGAAATCGGCAGTGAATAAAAAGGTATAGATTTCATTGATTTATGTATATAAACATGTAAATACCTGTATCTAAATCGCGGTGACAGATTATTTGCCATGAAAGAACATACTTAAAATACATATTCACAAAATCAACTGAACTAACATTTAATGTTTGAAATTACAATAACTCATTTCAGCATGAGACCACCAATGAGTGTAGCCATAAAGATTCTGGGAACAAGTCTTTCAAAAAAGTATGTCAACTCCAAAGTATGTGCAATCGACATAATTTCACAAACATTAGAATACATTGCGTGTGTCCAGGGCTCCGTGTTTGCCCAACTTTCTATTTTGCATTGCTTGAGTTATGATATTGATTACTGTTCGTTATCTTCAGCTTTCATTGCACAAATTGAAACACGCGTGTACAAGTATAGAAACAGTCCAAATTACATTTTACTGGCTCCAGCTTAAAATTGAAAGTATTTCTTTTGCATTACAGACAATCCAAGATAATTACAAACCAGTGAGTGACATAGCCATGTTAACTGAAGACTTGTCACCAGACAGATTTACCATGTTAGACGCAAGCAATTTCGATGGACCGGAGATACTCGTCACTTCCGGACCCTTTTGCTTTATGGCGCCCGTGCCCTTCTTTTAAATAGATTAAAAGAATGGTTGACACATGAACATGCAGTACTAGATTTGTAGCCCAGTAGACTGGTTCTACCGAGTCTTTCATAAGATATTCTGTGATATCAAATTATTTCGCATACTTTTGATGGATTTTTGAAAAAAAATTATATTTGAAAACTATCATGTGCCAAAATATCTGCAAACGTCAGGTTACTTTTACGAGTTTTGATGCTTTTTTTCAAACTGTAAATTTTTGTTTTGTATTTTTTATAAAATATTTATAGATCTATATATAGAATACCTTGCAGTTTACAAATCTGTGTTGTTTATAGATATTGAAACTAATAAAATCACATTCGGTTTATTGTCGTTTTGTTGTGTAATGATATATACACACACATCATTTAATTGATAGTAGTATCATCAATTCAAAATATTGAGCAGACAATATCGTCCTATGTCAAGAGTTGACCATGTTACCTAAAAATCAATAACGGTCATCTACTCCTTATGCTGTACCTGTGTACCAAGTTTGGTGTCAATCAAGCAAATAATTCTTAAAATATAGGAGACAATATATTACTATTTCCAGTTCAACTATTGACCTTTGACCTCAAAATCAATATGAGTCATCTTCTCCTGAAGATGTACCAGTGTACTAACTTTGATGTCTGTCGAGCAAAGGGTTATCAATATATTGAGTAAACAGTATATTCCTATGTCCAGTTTGACCCTTGACCATGTGACCTCAAATTCAATAGGAGTCCTCTTCTACTGAAGATATACCAGTGTACTAAGTTTGATGTCTGTCAAGCAAAGGATTCTCAAGATATTGAACGGACAGTATATTCCTATGTCCAGTTTGATCCTTGATCATGTGACGTCAAAATCAATAGGGGCCATCTCCTGAAGACGTATCAGTGTACCAAGTTTGATGTCTGTCAAACAAAGGGTTCTCTAGACATTGAATGGTCAGTATATTCCTATGCCCAGTTTGACTCAAAATCAATAGGGGTCATCTACTCCTTAGGATGTACCAGTGTGCCAAATTTGATGTCTGTCAAGCAAAGGGTTCTCAAGATATTGAGCGGACATTATATTCCTATGTCCAGAATAGATTGACCCTTGATCTGAAAAGCAATAGGGGTCCTCTTCTACTCATAACCAACCCACATATGAAATATCATAATCATCAAGTGAATGGTTCTCAAGATATTGAGTGGACAACATGTGGTATACCTACCGACCGACCAGCCGACAGGTGCAAACCAATATGCCCCACTTCTTTGAAGGGGGGCATAAATGATAGATATGTGCAGTGCAGAAGTGTCAGTATTAGTACTTCTGAATGATTGTTATTTATTTTCATTGTTATAATCAATTGCTTGTTAACCTGTACATTGCCCCCCCCCCCCCCCCCCCCCCCCCCCCCCCCCCCCCCCCCCCAGGGCCCTTGATTAGTGAATAAGCAATATACAGTATTATAATTATTATATTATACAAATAAGTAATAGGCAAATGGCTTTCAAAGGTCACTTGAGGTCATTTTGTAAAGGTCAACATCACTCATCCCATACCTTTATATCTATGAAAAAGAAATCCATGCAATTTTTCCTGTATTAGTTGCTATGACCCATGGTTTTCACATGATAAACCTCATTTCTGCATGGTTAACCAAGTTTCTAAAGAAAACAAAACAACATCATTACAAGGGAAGCACGGGTAACTATTGCATATTATCCGATGCTTCTATTCAATTACATCCAAAAGTGTATCCTTTATTTTCCATTAAACTGCGCCTACACAGTCACAAGGTATATGGAATTTTCGAAACTTGGCAATGCGATATACATTAATTCTACACCACTCCCAGACCCGATGTTCACCTGTCATTTTCCCCTGTAATGCAGCCGAATTAGTTTTAAACGTTATTATTTTTTCTTAATCCCTGTAATTCAATGGGATACATTGTTCACAGGGCAACACGAGTTATTTCCCCTGAATACTGGGGCGCACAGCCAGGGCCGTAAATTACATGGAGGCGGAGGAGGCAGCTGCCTCCTCCAACTTTTGAGCCAAAAAAAATTAAAATTTAAAGTTCATTAGAATTTATGTTGTTTCCAATAACTAAGAACATGATACCTCCCTTAAAAAGCATTCCAAATCTTTCTTTTAGAATGAGTTAGTCAAGTAACATCTTAGAAGGCCCTAGAATCAAGGATTTTGCACGAAACGTGTTCAGTGTGCACAAAATGTGCTCAGCGTCTGGGGGCCTGGGCGGCCCCCAGACCCTCGTCTAATTTCCTGCCTCCTCCAAATTGAAGGTTAATTTACGGCCCTGACAGCGCTATGGGGTCCTCAAGTGATTGCGTCATTGTAAGCATGATAAGGAATAGATGGAGAATTTTTGTAAAAATTAAGTGTTATTACTGACAAATGATATGATTGTACAACATTCTTAGTCAATTATTACATCCATGTGTCCGTATGTGATTTTTCGCATTCCCCGGCATCTCAATTTCGATCAGAATAATATTACTTTTTATCAATATTATCGACGACCGTAAAACCAAAATGAATATGCCAGAAATTACATGTGAAACCAACAGATGCAGTAATTAACTTGTAATCCTTTCACACTGTTGACAGAAATATGTACATCAGGCGTCAATGAACGGAACATAATACTGTAAGAATATCGAATCCGTATCTCTAATGTAATTTTTCTCTTGAAATCTGTTTTCTAACGTACGCAAGTGATTCAATCTTTTAAAAATTAATGTTTGTGTAAATGAACTGAACCAAATGTACGCACAAATCATGCGCGTCTGCAGACCCCCCCCCCCCCCACTATTTTTTTTTTCAAATTTAAGGTAAATCGTGGGATCTTGTTTAGAAAAATGTACTAAACGATAAAAGAAGCAATAATTTCCACTCCCGGAGAAATAAATGTCAAAATCTTTTGATTTCTTGAATTACTTTATTGAGAGAACTTAATTTCCCCCAGAAACCCTTAAAATTTGCGTTATATTATTAATTTCACCTTCTTAACAATGATAAAAAATAGTAGAAATGACTTATAAAGGTGACATATTTCAAACCCTATAAAATCTGTAAAACCCAGGAGATTCCAGGGGCTTCGCCCCCTGCCTCATTTTAAAGTGGCGCGCCCTGTGACAACAATTCCTGGATCTGCCCCTGGTCTGGGGGCCGTCTTGAGGCCCCTAGTGGGTCCAGAGCAAAGCCCTGGTGGGAGACCATGTGGCAAAGCCTCCGGAAGCTCCTGGGTTTTACCAATGACTTTTTTTTTTTTGCATAGAGACAGGGTTTCTACCCAAAAGAATTGACAAAATCTATTTTCTTTAAAGTGTTTTATGTCAACTCGACGTGTGTACTCGGACTGATTTTACATCCCCCCCTCCCCCCGTCGTTTACGACTGGTATAGAAAATTCTAATCCGTCTACTACATTATATATATATGATTTACATTGAAATGATATTCGACATAATGTTGATGATTTGAAATTCAAAAAGCACTTTTAATTTGATTGAATGATTTTTGTGATGCCGATTAAAGGGACTGGTTAACGATTTTTGATAAAACTATTTTTCATTTTTCATGGTAAACATTAAAAATATAACTCATTTAATATTGACAGCCAAAATTTTGACCTTCTGAATGCAAGAATTAAAGCAATACTTTACATGTAGCCATAAATCTGTGTAATGTAAACAAAGAATGTATACAAACAAACAAGTGAAATATTAATTTTGTAATATAAAACATCTTTATCTTGCATAGTCACAAATTTTAACTTTTAGATGACACATTTACCCCAAAAATGCCACGAAATGCGAGATATAATAAACTTAGATCGATATCCATTTCTTTTGAAAATTTCATAAACAATAACATACCGTAATCTTTGTTTACAAAACAAATAAACTCTCTAAAATGAGCTTCTTTGATAATGTATAACCTTAATTTATATGTCATCTCTTTTAAACACATTAGACAGTAGATTTTGATAATTAAAAGTGAAAAAGAAATGTGATATGTATAAAACAATTATAATTCATGTTAAACATCTTTTGTTTGATTTATCACTTTTTAACTAACAGGAGACTTAGTAACCGCAGCACTCCAATCCTAAATACGGAGGACTTCTGGCAGTTAATTTTTAAACTAAATACTTGTATTTGGATTAATAATGAGATGACTTTGAATTCCATTCAAGCATAAATTCTGTGTCAACTATTTCATATATGAAATCTGTTACTAGTAATTCCTCTTACTATTGGTCGTAAACTTCACCCTAGTTAACATTGGTTTTGTTTCAATCTTTCTTTCCTGCTGTATCTCTTCAGTTTCAACACTAATTCGCAGGATATCGGTATATGTACAAACTTTCACACAGATTCATCTCAAATGAGGCAAAACTTGTTTCTTCACCGGAGTCCGCTTCAAAATTTGATGCGATACATAAATGTATATTGTACCAGGTGTAGAAATTCAAATTCAGTTATCTTAAACATATGTAGTTCGATTAAAAGCACATTCGGTTTAAAAAGGCTATGTTTGGGGAAAATTGTTCAAAAAATTACTTTTTTACTATTTTATCTTTTACAATGTTGTTTTCGGGGGTGTACCTTTTATTCATTGGATGGGCTCATAACATCTTTTTCTACCATACCAGCCAGAATAAAGTAATAGAATTTGAAAGGGGTTGAATTATAATTCAAGTCTTTTCAGTATGTTACCCTATTTATCTTTTCTTCATTTGTGAAACAACATACTGTCAAAATCTGGGGGGAGGGATGACAAAGCCGGGAAAAAAAAGATGGTGCGAACAGGTGCTTGCTTGATATTTTTATTAAAACTTACTATGCAAATTATTAAGCAAGCGCCTGTTGGAACATTCATCCACAAAACACACCGTGTAAAAAACATAATAATGCATTAGTATGAGGTATCAATATGAAATGGTGGATTCTGAGGATGATTTCCTGTTCTCTCTGTAATTTCTGCATTCCTTGTTCAAAATAAGCCTTTTGATTTTCCAAAATGTTGACCTCATAACATTATATATTTTCCGTTTCGCGTTTTAGCAACACCCCAGCCATCGTGGCAAGATTTGCTTTGGCGGGCTTCCATTTTAGGGAGAATTACTCAAGTATTCAAATTAATAAAAATATTGGAAAGAGATATCTCTTTTACAACGATTAAAGAGATATCTCTTATACTTTGAGAGATATATCTCTAGGAATTCTTAAAGAGATATCTCTTTTAAGTGAAGGAGATATCTCAGAATAAAAAATATATCTCTAAGTGAAAGAGATATCTCTTAAAGTGAAAGAGATATTTCTAAGTGTAAGAGATATCTCATCTCTCTAAGTGAGAGATATCTCATCTCTCTAAGTGAGAGATATCTCTTAAAATTAAGAAATATCTATCATTTTAAAGAGATATCTCTTTAATTTAAAGAGATATCTTATTTTTCGAATAAATTGTAAAGGGCTTGCCATAGGTGTGTGTTATCTTTTATTTGTTTTACTGATAACTCACGAAAGTTTTAGTTTTAATAGTACCATTTACCGAATATAGGTCTATACTCCTCCCCGTTCCCATCACTCCAATTTAACGTAATGTACATTCTACAAATAGTGTTCTTTGTAAAATCGATTAAACTAAACTTTGTTATTATAAAAGACGATACCTGTTAAAACTCAGCCCATAAAAAAGATTTTGATAACGTAACTAGGCTTTACAATACCATTTATTACTACTACTTTATCTGAATCTTAAGAACCATCGGCAAGCACGACCCCTACTTTAGGTGCAAGGACAGTAACTGCACAAATGAAGGCCAATATGCACATCAATGTGTGCAATCATTGAATTAATGTTCTCTTCCCGAATTGTAGCAGGCATCCACTCAATTGTAATGCACACAGTAATTGAATCATTGCCCTTTTGAATTGAATTCATTATATTACTAGGATGGCAATTATTTATTATGATAAAAGATGCATCTACACAATTGAATTGTTGCTCTCTTTAAAAGAATTGATGCACACATTAATTTCTTGTACAAAATCATTGTACATGTAAATAGTTTAAAATATCTTCATACCAATTAAAGAAGTCATCAAATTTTCCCAGCAATAATTGTACCACAATGATGTGCGCATCAATTTAATAGAAGAGAGCAATAATTGAATTGATACACGCAATCTAGAATTTTCGTACATCAGCTTTTTAAAATAGACATGTTTTAATTTTATTGGTTGAGTTAAACCTCCTCAATACAGGTTGTAATCATGCAAATTGATAAAATGTGGTTTAAATCTAGTGTACATACAGATGAGTATCAAATCTTAAACTCAGAACCGATTCAAATCCATGATCGAGTAGGATTTAGAGCTTCTAAAAACATCAAGTTACTCCACTGGTAGACAAAGGTAATCTTTTAATATTGCAAATAAAACAAAGTTTACGATAAAAAATACAAATATATCAAGTCTTCAAGTTTTGCAAACTTCTGGTCCATAACCCTGAGGATACTGAATGACAACGTATGGTGGACACTTGGGTACCTGGCAACAGCAGCCTGGCTCTGGATCAGCCAAGGAACATATAGAGGTAGGAATGTTCCAGTGGTTCACACACCTGAAACACCAGTCAAGTTTTAGAATTGTATGAGACTCTGAAACTTGCACTCTATTTCAAGTATTTTGGAGCATCTCTAGACTTGAAAAAGGTGATCTTATAATTTTCAAACAGGAGGGAAAATCATTGAAAAGGACAGAATGATTTGTTATATCTTTGACATCTACACAAACATGATACTCACCCCGAGTTGGTTACAAAAAAACAAACATTCCTCGCCTGTTTAGGTCAATTCAAAGTTTGTTAAATTGATTCATTAGTGGTTCTAATGAGCCTAAGATGTCAAAAATAATTCTGAAGTTTTGATGAATCCCTCATTGATATAAAAATGCACTAAAAATATTCTATTGTTGTAAAGGTATCTAAGAAGTTTGGGATTGAAAAAGATGTGGACTTTTTTTTAGGTTCATGTTCAGCCAAGTCATTTCAGAGAACCATAATCCTCAACAACAAAAAATGCTTGAAACATGATGTATCATGAGCAGAGCTCTGACACCAAGTCCCATGACTTTCATTCTATTTTAATCATTACTCAGGGCTTCATTGCTTAATGATGATGTACAAATAATTCCAAATCTGCTATTAGCTTTTTTTATGGGAAAATAACTATCTTTCCTTTTCTACACCTCTAAGTAGCAAAACAATGAATTTCTGACTTTGCAGAGAATACATGTACAATAGCTAGCATGGATCATACACTTCCAAACCCATTATCATGGTTCAAGAACACTAAACATGAAATAGGTATGCAATGCTAATTACACTAGGTACATGTTCTTGATGCCAATCTTCAATAATTTTTAGCTCTCAAAACAAAAAATATTTTTTGGCTATTTTTATCAAAAATATTCATGCTATTTGATCAAACTGCACTATGCTTATTTGCAGGGAAAGGTGTACATTTCATTCTCCAATATTCACTAAAAAGTGACCTTACAAACTTCAATATTTGGGGAAACTGACAAAAACTTTCCATATACAGGTCTCTCATGTACAATTCACAGTAATATTTAGTTAATATGTTTCCCCATCCAAAATTCACAGTAATATTTAGTTCATGTTTTCCCATCTACAATTCACAACAGAGTGTCTAAATGTTGATTAAATGATAAATATACATGTACACTGTATTTCAACCACGTTCATTGAGTGTATGCAATCAAGATTATCATACATGGAATCATGTAAGCATTGCTATATATGCGCAATCTCAAAAGCGAGTATACAAACACTTACAGCTAATTATAGAGAATTTAATGTAGAAATACATTTCTTAGAAAAATAATACAATATGCAAAGCATAAATGTGCATTTCTATCAAGCAAATAAAATAACAATAAAAACAGATAGAATATTTAATTTGAAAAAATCATCTCGTTTCTGGACCATATCCTGGTGGGTACTGAATGACAACATAAGGTGGACAATCTGGAACTTTGCAGCATTTTCCTGGAGCAGGTTCACGCAATGTGCAAATATTAGGCAAGTTCCAAGTCACACACCTAAAAGCAATGTCACAGCTATCTCAGAAGCAAAAGCAAGCAGCTTAACCCCGACACATTCAGACAAAACTGAAGCTTTATTTTAAACTGTCATATTGTTTTAAGCAATGCTGTTTATGTTGAAGCCAAATCACAGTATTGATGATTTGAAGCATAGCAAAGTCTGCGATAAGCATGAACTTCAATTACGTTTACAAAAGCAAAAGCTCTTTCAGCATAAGGTTCCTTTAGTTTACTGTATAACATTAAGATAGAAATGATGCATACTTTTGTTTACAACTATAGGCACCATCGCTCATGCATTCACAGGTCAAGTCACAGCCATCATCCCATTTATCTCCAACATTGTAATCTTTTCCCTTATAGTTACAAGCTGAAAATAATACAGATTAATCATTCAAACACATTTTCAAGTTTCATCATTTTCATACAGTGTACTTAGATGTCATATACTAAACATTGCTACAAAAAGCCCAGGAGCTGTCCCTTCAAGGAGTGATTGCCTCACTTTTTATAATACATGCACTTACCTGACTTGTTTTCATTCATGACAGTTTAAAGCAAAGATTTTCAATAAACATGAAGCTTTTGGATCATGTCAACATCCATGACTCATTAGAACAACTTATACTGTCAGTGAACATCCATGACTCATTAGAACTACTTATACTGTCAATGAACATCCATGACTCATTAGAACTACTTATACTGTCAGTGAACATCCATGACTCATTAGAACAACTTATACTGTCAGTGAACATCCACGACTCATTAGAACTACTTATACTGTCAGTGAACATCCATGACTCATTACAACTACTTATACTGTCAGTGAACATCCATGACTCATTACAACTACTTATACTGTCAGTGAACATCAATGACTCATTAGAACTACTAATACTGACAGTGAACATCTATGACTCATTAAAACTACTACTACTGACAGTGAACATCCATGACTCATTAGAACTACTTGTACTGTCAGTGAACACCCAAAACTCATTAGAACTACTTATACTGTCAGTGAACAGCCATGACTCATTACAACTAACTATACTGTCAGTGAACATTCATGACTCATTACAACTAACTATACTGTCAGTGAACATTTATGACTCATTACAACTACTTATACTGTCAGTGAGCATCCATTACTCATTAGAACTACTTATACTGTCAGTGAACATCCATGACTCATTACAACTACTTATACTGACAGTGAACATTCATGACTCATTCGAACTACTTATACTGTCAGTGAACACCCATAAATCATTAGAACTACTTATACTGTCAGTGAACATCCATGACTAATTACAACTACTTATACTGTCAGTGAACATTCATGACTCATTACAACTACTTATACTGTCAGTGAACATTCATGACTCATTACAACTACTTATATTGTCAGTGAACATTCATGACTCATTACAACTATTTATACTGTCAGTGAACATCCATGACTCATTAGAACTATTAATACTGACAGTGAACATCCATGACTCATTAGAACAACTTATATTGACAGTGAACATCCACGACTCATTACAACTACTTATACTGACAGTGAACATCCACGACTCATTATAACTACTTTAACTGTCAGTGAACATTCATGACTCATTATAACTACTTATACTGACAGTGAACATCCATGACTCATTAGAACTACTTACTTATACCACCAATGATGGTGCACTCCACATGTCCACAACATTCTCCTGATTTCTTCACCACATGACAAGAAGACGGCAATCCAGTGATAGTTGGACATCTATATCAAAAAGCAAGAATAAAAATTCCATAAAATTTTTAAACTTGGACATTTGTTTGTAATCATATTTGTTCCCTATTCGAACATTTAAAAAGTCCTTAAACATGCAAAGTTTTAGTAATACTTAGTGATAAAAAGTTTAAATACAGTAGATGTACTAACATGAATGATCCAACAAGTGTAAAAATATTTCTCTAATGAAATTCAAAAATCACAACTTTAACCAACATCAAAGGTGTGCGACATTTTGAAATCTTTATTCCCAATGTTAGTCAGAAACAAATTCTAAGTATTTTCACAATGTAAATGTCCAAATTAAAAACTACATCTGAAATAGAAAATACCAAAATAAAAGGTATACCCTTGTCTTTACCACTGTTTCAACTATTTTGTATGTGTGTGTGTGTGAGTGTGTTAGAAGCTATCCATACCTAGGAACACACTGCGGAATACCAGACTGATCATTAGGACATGTACAGTTAACATTACAGCCATCCGTCCATTTGTCTCCCTTCGGGTGCAGCGTACCCTTGTATGTACAACCTGTAACTGTAGGGACAATCAGATTGACATTACTACTACAAAGTAGTCAACAATTAATTCAATTTAAACAATATTTTATTATGTATAAACGTAATTGGATAAGACAACAGACTTTGCCTATATAAGCCTTCTTCATACAAGTACATAGTAAAGGTCACACAACAAGGTCATACAAATAGAGAAATGTTAGATTACATGTTTGTATAATTACAGATGAATAATAACAATGAACCTGTTTGGTAACAGCAATATAATATAGATTAATAATATGTTTCAAATTCTATAATAATTCACAACTTAATGTATGACTGACAAGAGCAATTTAGGTATGAATATCAAGAATTACTATAAAAAAGAAAAATATATAAACAATTACAAATTACTTCTAACATAATTTTTCATACTTGTCAAACAATGTTTTTTCATACTGATCTTTATATCATACAAGGCAATCTATGAAAAGCCAGTCTCTGAAATTAATGAAATCAAGATTTTTTTCATTAAAATACACTTTTGTAACTTACCCTGTGGCAGTGGAGTTGTGGATGATCCATTGGTACCTGAATAAACAAAAGGAGAGTCACATGCATGATTTCAATCCAAATCATACTATTCTTCCTTTAATACTTACACAATTCACATAAGCTGGGTTCCCTACTTACATGTGCTGTGTCCTTGAATGGCAAATACATCTCCCAGTCCCTTTTGTGCTGGAAAATATTAAAACAAAACTGTTGATCAGGTGATGTAGATATTATTCAATAATTGCCATTTTTAGCTTAACCAGATCATACAATCATTTGTGCATGGCATTGGGTTTTGATCCATCATTGTACATACATGCCAACTTTCCCAATTTGTGCGGGATTTTCCCGATTTGAAGCAGTTGAAAAGGCAAATCCCGATAGGGATTGCAAAAATACCCCGAAATCCCGATTTTCTAAAAATATCTCCCATTTTACGACAACAAACCCCCATTTCCAACCGGAATTTGAAATCCCGCGTCATTTCTGAACTGGCCAATCAGAAATCGGGACAATAGTCAGCCATTGCTGTTTACCTGTGTCGCATGGTATCGGAGTGATTGGTCTGCCCGTGTCGGAGTGCTTATTGGACAGTGCGAAGCATGTTTTGATAGTAATTAATCGGGAAGATGGATTTCAAATTGACATATCCTTTACACAAACGTGAATGGCAATGATAATAGTGTCACCACCAAACAATCGGACATTCCCGATTTTTGCCTCTCGCTGACCGCATCCAAAATATGCAATATTAAAGGTACGTAAAATATATGTTTTTCCAACTATGATAATATAGGCTACCTGAATCTATCTGTCTATAGCAATGTATTACATAGTCTATATAGTGTAATATTCAATAGACTTTGTGATGCGTAATTTGCACAAGTCTGTACTGAATTTTATATTAGCAAGTAGCCTTTAATATTTTACAAATAAAAACGTATATTTTGATGTGTTTTTTCCTGGTAATTATTTCAGATGTCATGGGTGCAAAGGTTTTGTTCGCAAACTTCATAGCAGGGCAGATCACTCCTTTTCTGGTTGCAATGCAGATTGTTCCACCAGACTGTAAGCCCATGAAATTGTTTACAGACAAGCAAGATCGCCTTTGTAGTCGTATCTAAATGCATGTGCTTTAATTTAAATTTTGATATATAGACCAGCCAATGTATATATGGTGTAAAAGGATGCAACTTTAAGTATTATTTGATAATATGTATGTGATTTGTTGGAGAGGATTTTTTGCTGAATAGATGATTTTAATAAAATACTTATCTATATCTTTCAAAGTTTTTTTTATATAGTTTTGTTAAAGTTAATGGTCAAACACACTTGATGTATGATACATGTATAATGATTAGATTGATATTTTATTTGAAAAGACAAATATTTATTTTCATGGTAAAATGTCGTGAATTTTGAGCGCTGAAAAAAGGTCGTCGCGCGCAAAATCCCCCATGGGGATTTTCAAAAGTTGGCATGTATGATTGTAACAACTGCAAATCTGAGACACATCCATTCAAAGAAAGAGTGTCACTGCATTTGATTCAGTGATCTAATTCTAATGGCTTACATTAGCAAGTATGTGTTGAAATTCATTATAGAGTCCTACCAATTGTGAATGGGTACCAGTGTAGGTAAGGGTAGGTGGGAGGGATATCCTGGTACAAAACTGGCACATCATGAGGAGGGGATCAAAGACTGTCATCTTTGTTGTCAGAGAGCAGGATAGAAATTTTCATGGTCAGGGCTATAACCTTGTTTGTTATAAAGGTATTTGACAGGATAATTATGCAGATAAGGTGCTGTAAAGCAACACTATACCTGATCCCCAGTTGACAGGTGTGTTGGTCATGGAGTAGAAGAATGCAGGTTTCTGTAATCCTTTTTCGTAGAAGCAATTAGATTGTGGAGAAGTTACCATGATCCAACCAGATGTGGCACACTGCTGAGAAGACTGGGTCACAGAAAACTCCAGACCAGTAGATGGGTCTCTGTGAAGAAATTCACTTTGAATAGTTATACTACTCTCAAGTTTAATTTAACATTATATTCCAAGGAACATGTATCACCTGCTAAGCAGCATTGATATACACGTACAAATTCACATGTTATGTATTACATTTGAAAGAAGAATATTACAATCTAAAGTTCCCCGAAAGAGCAACTGTACATCTTTTGAGTCTCAATGAAATATGCAAACTTTTAAAGTTTTTATAATAGATTTTTCAGAATAAGAATCCCATGGGCCACATCGCTCACTCGAGTAACTTTGGCCTATATTAAAAGATTTTGCCCTACATATATTTGCATGTGAAACTTTATCCCTATTGTGGCCCAAACCTACCCTCGGGGGCCTTGATTTTTACTTACTTGAATCTGCACTATGTTAGAAAGCCTTCATGTAAATGTAAACTTTATTGGTTCAGTGGTTTTTGAGAAAAAGATTTTTCCTATAGATTTGTATGTAAAACTTTGATTCCCTATTGTGGCCCAAACCTACCCCTGGGGGTCATGATGTTAGCAAACTTTAATCTGCACTATGCCAGGAAGCTTTCATGTAAATGTAAACTTCTCTGGACCAATGGTTCTTGAGAAAAAGGTTGTTTTTTTTTAAATTCTCACTATATATATATATATATATATATATATATATATATATATATATTTGTGAGTAAAACTTTCATCCCTTATTATAGTCCCACTCAACCCCTGGGGGCCATGATTTTAACAAACTTGAACCTACACTATGTCAGGAAGCTTTCTAGTAAATGTAAACTTTTCTGGCTCAGTGGTTCTTGAGAAGAAGATTTTTAAAGATTGTCCCTATATATTACAATGTAAATCTTTGATCCCCTATTGTGGCTCCACCCTACCCCCAGGGGTCATGGTTTTAACAAACTTGAATCTGCACTATGTCAGGAAGCTTTCTGGTAAATTTGTAATTTCCTGGCCTAGTGGTTCTTGAGAAGATTTTTAAAGAATTTCTCTATACATCTGTATGTAAAACTTTGATCCCATATTGTGGCCCCATCCTATCCCCGGGAGCCATGATTTTAAGAAATTTGAATCTGCACTATTTCAAGAGGCTTTCAAGTAAATTTTAACTTTCCTAGCCCAGTGGTCACCGAGAAGATTTTTCTAAGATGTTACCTAATATATATTCGCATGTAAAAATTTTATCCCCTATTGTGGCCCCAATGTACCTCCGGGGTCATGTTTTTAACAAACTTACATCTGCACTATTTCAGGAAGCTTTCATGTAAATTTCAGCTCTTCTGGCCCAGTGGTTCTTGAGAAGATATTTAAATGACCCCACCCTATTTTTGCATTTCTGTGATTATCTCCCCTTTGAAGGGGGCATGGCCCTTCATATGAACAAACTTGAAAGCCTTTCACTTGGTTCCTTATTGCCATGTTTGGTTAATATTGGCCCAGTGGTTCTGGAGAAGAAGTCGAAAATGTAAAAGTTTACAGACAGACAGACAACGGACAACGCTCACTTGAGCTAAAAAAAAAATTGAATTCAGTGAATGACTTTTGTCACATTCCTGTATGATATTGCATGCACATCTCAAATGTGTCCAAAGCAACTGTACAGAGTATGATTCTTAAAGGACTGGGAAAACGTGATAACACAAAATGGGAACCTTTAAGAGTGACTCCTAACTAACAGAGAGTAAAATAGACAAATGCTAAACAAAGTGATCCCATAGTAACCAGTCATCCATCACACTAACAAAAAGCATTCATTAATCTAAACCAAATTGCTAAAACTTTCAGAGTTCAGACGTAAATAGATGCAAGAAATTTCATACTGTTGCATTCCAATGAATTGTTTGGGCATTGTTTTAATGTTTCCCCATGTAGAGTCAATGATCCTGTCAGATGTAAACCAGTTCAACTTGTCGGAGTTTCTGGCATCAAATGTAATAAATGCCTTCTCAATGCCATTCTTGTATATGGACACCTTAATCTGAAAATACAGTCTCATATATATTTTCAATTTGTTACATATGACACATTACCAAAGTTTTATGAAAACTAACATGATAGAGGTAATCTGAGGTATTTCCAGAAAATATCAATCTAGTAATGTTATTTTCATATCCAACAATGTCAATCGAGTTTTCAAATCATGAACTAAGAGATTTCTTCTCTCTATACAAGCTTAACAAAATATCTAAACTGGGTACTACTAAACAGAGTACGTTGAGTACTATAGAGTACACTGGTAAAATTTCCAAATCTAATGCAATTTTAATGTTTATTTGTATGTATACCGCTTAAATAAGCATGATTAAAAAATAATATTGCAATATTTGTCACAAGTACTTGCTTTTTAGCAATATTTTGACCAGAAACATTAAATTTATTTAAGATTTACGGCATCTCGATTCCGATTATTAGTATTTTGTTTGGAGAAAGTATTTGAGCGATGTGACATATTACACCAGTATTAAACCCAAATACCAATGATTCATTTTCAAGAATTCTTTGTTCAGTTGATAATAAAAAAGACTTAATACTTCAAAAATAAGATAAAGGTGTGATCTGGAAAATTTAGATGTCATGCCTTAGTAATATGTAGTTAAATTTGATCGGGATCGGGATCAAACGCTAACTTGAAATAATCCCTAAACTAATGAAAACAAATACAATATATTCCAGATATACATTTATTAGGTTAAATTAAAGTATAAACATTTACGAACAGCGGTTAAATTGCATTAAATCATAAAATTTTACCAGCGTACTCTAAAGTACTCTATCATACTCTGTTTAGTAGGACCGATCTAAACTTGCATCATGTGATATATATAGTGTATAGTGAACCATGACAGAAATCTACATATGGTATCACAGTGGGTGATAAATCATGTAATAACCTTGTAATAAAACTACTCCGTATAATGTCTCTAAATTATAAAAATAATATTGAGACTTGAATACAGATAATTTTATCCTCATTCTTGGAAACCCTTTTTTGAGGGAGATGCCCACCTTGTCTAGACAGAGGGAGTTCCAATTGTTGGACAGGTCTGGTTTGTATGGTTTATTGGGGTACAGGTTGGTAGCAGTGGGGTCCAGTGGATTGATGGTTTGTCTACCAGCCCACAACTGGAATAGATCACTTCCCATATTCTCCACACCCTTAAACAACAACTGCCAGCCACCAGGAGGTGCTACACCAAAGATAACACATGAATAATAAACTGATACTAAGTGAGGCCATTATTAGTTACCCAGGTCTAATCATCTAGGGTGTACAGGATTTACTCAGTGCTGCACTCTGTACGTCCTTCTAGTGAATGCACGTATGGAATACCATCCAGAGTAAATCCCTGTACACCCTTGATTGGACCTGGATAATGAATTTATTTCCTATGTAACCAAATGATATCACATTTAATTATTTAGTGATTAAAATAAGGAATTCATGTTAGATATTCTACATGTTTGACATAAAGCCAGTTGTAAATAATGTTGATGTCACAATACACGGACTTGTGACAAATGTGTTCTATAGAACAAACCGTCATTATCTTTTTCTTTGTGTGCACAGACACAATGCATTGTGATGTCACATTATTTACTCCTGGCTTCAACCGGGTGTAAGGAAATCTACACCTGGCTTGTTAACCAATCAAAACTTGTCTTACAAGCTACATTGGAAATGTTTTTTACTTTCACACCCATTGATTTTGTCCATATAATTTGTCTTTCATTAACAGTATCTCCTGGTTGTTAAAGAGATTGAAAATAAAATTAACATATTTGACCTAGCTCTGATGGAAGAAGTAAATTAACATATATATAATAAATTATAAAAATTGCAAAATACCTGTAATTACTGCAGGTGTAGTGACCACTAAAAATAGAGAACTTCAATATGAAAATATATCATTTTAGCACAAATGCAAGAATTTACATATCATATTTGATATCTATACTTTAGAATCAACATTTTTGTCATTGATGGTACTCGTCAAGAAGAATTTAGCCCCAGATTCCTAACATTAATACATTATAGTAATGGTATCAGAATTAAATCAAGCATGCAAAACTATTGTGAACTTTCTCTAAACAAAATATTCACATTCCCACAGACAAAAGCCAAAATATCATCAACTCCATGTAGTACAGTGTGCAATCTATCAACAAACAATCATAAATGGATTGATCAAAACATTTCATTAAGCTTTCAAAACTGTTTTAAAAGTTTATAAAGCATCAAAAAACACATTTGTCTGCTTGTCCTTTCCCTCTGTCAGTTTGTAATTTTTTCAGTCTTTATAATCTGTTATGGTCAACAAACTTTCTATGGTGAGTCAGAGTAAGAATTTACATTTTATATGGTGGATTTATTTGTAGTGGGAGTTTACTCCTATAATAAGAACCTTGATTAATGTCTCTATGCTTCTTATTCATAGTCAAGGAATGCTATCTAAGAAACATACTGTGCACTAAATATAAATCAAAATGGCATAAAACAGAAACAGTTTTCTTTCAAAATCAACCGTCCCTACAACAACCTTTTACAGCAAAACTTGCGTATAATAAATTCACATTTATTGCGAAGTGACATTTATTCCCTATGAGAGGAAAATAACGAAATTTTTATTTGATATAACGTTTAGTTAGAATAATCTGTTTCTTGCTGGCCCTGGAGCTTTGCTATAACTGTGTTTGACTGTATATCATTTGTACAGTTTTTATGTACATGTAATGCAGCCCTCACCTGCACAAACACCACATGATTTAGCGCAGCGGTCTCTGACAGATTGATACTGTGAACAGAGGTTGTTGGACAAAGCTTGCTGACACAAGGATGGATCTGAATCCACACAAGGTTTTCCTGTTGTTGCTACAAAACAAAAAAAGCTTTACACATCAACTGCTTAATGATAAAATTCAACAGTACAATGGTAAGGAAACCATCTTACAATACTGTCAAAGATGTCAAACCATTCTACAACATTGTGGTTTCATCACTAGTTGTTGAACATCAATTTTCATTTGTTTTCATGGTTAGGAAGATCATGACAAGTGATGAATCAAGTACACTTAAGAAATGAACATCTCTTTTGAGCTGTTCATGGTCAGTATGAACGGATTTGGATTTTAGGCAAATTCTGTGAATCGCGCTAGCGATTCACAAAGAATTTGCCTCAAATCCAAATGCGTTCATATTGACTATGAACAGCTCAAAAGTGATGTTCATTTCTTATATTTATATTCATTTACTATATCACCGTTTGTTTACATTGCTTCTATTTTGTTGCATAAAATGAACTCCTAGCCTCTGTCACAGTTGTTATTGTGATGTACATCAACACATAGACATGACGTCACATTTCGTCTCACCCTGCCTTTTATCAACATTGCAAGGTGCACTGTATTTTGGAAGTAGGAGACCGCAAGATTGGGATGATAATCCACATAAGTTCACAATCTTAATCCAAAGGTGTGACTTGTGAGATCTTTGTAACACATGTTCTATTTTTTTCAAATCATTACGCTCTCTCAGTCGCGTGCTTTAAAAACTAGTTCATAATCCGTTCATAGTCAATGTGAACGGATTGTGTCGCGCGCTAAAATTGGTTGGTTCATAGAGGAAAATGTGATTTGTAATATAAATATTCCACAATGAATGTACATGTACCAACAAAATTGTAAAACCAAGAAAGTGGATGCTCAAAAATTCACTGAAACTACAGTATATGTACATTCAATCATCCACGATAAATTCCTCCATCTTAACCAACCAAAAGCATAATTGGTCAAATATTTGAAAAAAATATAGACCAAAATCATCTGCTTTTCTATAGATATTGACAGAGACCAATACCTCCATGTAGTAAATAAGATACTGCATCACTAGTTTTGGTATCATCATGCAATTTACAGCATATTTTGAAGTGCTAGACTTACAATAAATACACGAACCCGCTAACCATAGTTCTGCATTTCATGAAATCAAATGCATTTAAGTACAATATAAAAAAAATTTTAACTTTAAGGTGGCTCATTACAACTTGAAAGAATATCTAAAATCAGCATGAAATTATTTAATTATGAAAGATATAATATGCAATAAGTACATAAATCAAAATGGCATAGAGTATGCAATTCTGGATTTTAAAGAACCCATGATTTTCAAAAATTTATTTCAATAAATATGAACAAAAGACTCTGGCGAATTTGAACTCGGGAGCTGTGGGTTACTAACCCAATACTTTATCTACAGAGCTACAGTGATAAACAAAAATACCAATTGATCCATACAAAATATTTCACAAAAACATTTACATCGCCATCTTGTGACATGGTGTCAGTATAAGCCTTGGTGTGATGAGGATGAGCTACTTAAGGTAGCTCATTACACGAAAAATTTTACTTAATGGCTCGTTAAAACACTTCTTATGATGTATGATTTCACCATCGAAAGAGTGATACAAGCTCTCAATTATTTTATTTGAATTTTTTGTGATTTTTCCCAGAATTATCAAAAAAGGTGTTTTGTTTGCAAATAAGATATTCTTGAATCCAAATTTCGCTGTGATATGGTACATGATATGAATATCTAATAAATCATGCCTAAAAGATTCAGATAGAAACATTCCAATTTTTAGAAAAAAAATATTTATGACAATTGAAAACGTTATTTATAATATTTTTTAAATCTACGGATAAAATCTTTAAAAAACATGTCAATTAGAAAAAAGATATATCAGAGAAATATATATTTTAAAAAGAAATTGAAATGAAATGGTCAAAATTCAGAAATATTATTCATATTGTTGCTTATTGTATGCACTGTTGATCAAGAAATTAGTTTCCTTTATTAAGTTATTTAATTTGTAAAGCATTTTACATCAAGGGAGTGTAGTTTTCTGATTACAATGTTCTCTATGGCTACTTTTTCATAATTCTGATCGGGCTTGTTTCAAATTTAAAAATTCGTAATATTTCTGAATTTTGACCATTTCATTTCAATTTCTTTTTTAAAATATAATTCTCTGATATATCATTTTTCTAACTGACATGATTTTTAAAGATTTTATCCATAGATTTAAAAAATATTAGCAAATAATGTTTTCAATTTTCATAAATATTTTTTTATTTAAAAAATTAGAATATCTATGTCGTTTAGGCATGTTTTCTTATTCATATTATGCATCAAATCACAGCAAAATTTGGATTCTAGAGTATCTTATTTGCAAACAAAGTACCTTTTTTATCATTCCAGGATAAATCACAAAAAATTCATATAAAATACTTGAGAGCTTGTATCACTCTTTCGATGGTGAAATCATACTTCATAAGAGGTGTTTTAACGAGCCATTAAATAAAAATTTAGTGTAATGAGCTACCTTAACAGCATGTCTAGGTACTATATGCCATTGCAGTAAACAAAAAATACATAAGTAAAAATATTACCCCCCCCCCCCTTTCCAAGTTACAATCCTACATGAGAGTGCGCCATTGTGGTTGCAGCTTACCAAGAATTAAATACGGCACTCTGTTAAAAATCCACAACAAAACTTTCACATCAACAAATGACTCCATTAGTGTGAATTTAACTTAACTCTCAAACTAACTAAATTCTAAAGCATATGAACTTTTAAGCATTAGTCATGCAAGTTTGGCCAATGTATGGCTTGAATGTAATTTCCCTTCTAACCTTCAAAACAGGGATTTCAGTTGCATGTTTGAAAATATGAATCAATGTCAGTCCCACCCAGCTTTATATTGGGGATGAAGAAAGAGGTTTACAATATGCATGAAGTAGTGGTAGTCTGAAGTAATTTATATCAAACATATATATTCAATAAAATCACCTGGTAATTTAAATTTGGTCAACCATTAGAGCCTACAAGAATACGGGACTTTCGAGATACGGATCCACTCTGACTTTTATCGCGCGTTGAACGTAATTGTAGGGCATGTCACTTCTGGATTACAATAACAACTAAGTAAACAAACATGGAATATTTCAATTGCTATCAATTTCCTGCATTTAAATGCTATCTTTGATAGAAAGGAATAACTACAACCATTTTTTAGGAAAATACAATTGATTAAATTATACGAGTTGGGGCGGGAAATAAATCTTGGGAATATCTTGAGGATATCGGTAAAACTTCACGCCTTGCATCCAATGGTACGCGTCTAAATGCGCCTTTTCCCTTCTATCTAATTTACACCCAGGTACTAAGCACCAATAATGACTTGGATCGTCATCGTGGGACTGCGCATAGCTCTTTACGGGCTGTCTGTTAGCGAAACACCATATGTATCGATGTCAACTTTGCCCTACAATTGGTTATTATCACGTGACCGTGGTGTATAAACGTCAAATATAATCGGTCGTTCCGGCATATCCCGAAAGTTCCGTATTTAGAATAAGCCTTACTTGTTCCCTGACAGAGTTGGTTGAAGTTAGGACAGTTCTGTTGAGCCCAGGGCTGGAAGGCTATGTTGATACACAGATTCTTATCATTACATTGTGGTGGGGGCGTGGTCACTTCACTATGATCTGTAAAGTAAACATCAAACCAGAGGCTTTTGGACAAATTCAAACTTAACTGCAGGGCAAACATATATTCACATGAACATTACAGGTAATATAATAAATATATATCATATATGTATTTGCAGTATTTACAAAGTATATGTTGGCACCATTCGAATAGTCATAATTGTGCTTAAATGCCAATGCATTGAGTATTGCAATGAAATGTTCCAGATTCAAAAACAACCACTGACTTCACTCATTTTAGGACATAACATTACTTGCCGAGAAATTAATAATCAGCATTTCCCCCCCAATGTTTTCTAATCATGATGTCTGCTTTTAAACAGAAACTGGTATCACATTACAGGGGAACCCCATTATTACGTTTTCCATTTTGTCACGATGAAATAACGTAATACCGGGGTCAACGTAATAAAACTTCCCAGTGAAATCCATTAAAAATATCATTTGGAAACTATATATCTTCTGTTGATACTCTGTGAAGGTGTGTGTGAACATATCTCTACTGTCTTTGTTTTAAAGACTATGACACTTGATTTATTTACATCTTATCTTAAATGTCCGTAATTTTTCATGTTTTCATCCCTTTTCTTTATTTCTTGTGTAGGATAAATAAGGATGCTTTGATAAGCATTGCAGATCTGCTTTCGTTTCCGCCATTTTGTTCAACTTTAACATGTGTTCATATAAATTTCTCTCATTTAACTCGTTCCGGTTCGTATTCAACATTCGTACATAAAACAAAAAATAACAAAATCGTTTTTATTAAGTTATATCTCTACTACACGATACAAAACACAATTTTAAAAAATCCCATCCCCCCAAAAAACCCAACAAAACGACGACATAAAACGCATGTGATATCCAACACTTGCACACTTTTTTCACCAACGATAAACACGGAGAACAAACGCAATCTACTTTTAAAAAAATAATGCACTAATATTAAGATCGATGGCACTAAAATCATGTGCACATCAAAAAAAGACATCAAGGGATTTTAAAATGTTCACTGAGCTAAATGCCTTGCATGAGTCGGCCGATAACACTGGGCAGTTTGATCGGCGTATTTATGGACGAAATCTAACAACACCCAAACTATTATGTCAAAATAACTGACAATTGTTTTAATTGAACACTACCTTTTCTCACCTAACTATGTCCAAGCCATTATCCAAGCTGTTTCAACTGTGATACGATAAATTTTGTCCTACATGCTGTCCGTAAATAGAGTTTTAATATCGAAAGCAATCACACAATGCTAAACATGCATATGGTTGAGAAATTATTATTTCTTTGATCATCAAAATATGAAAAATGAAGAAAATCTTATTGAGTACAATTTCTAAACAAACATCATTTAATTGCTTATCACTGGCTTAGATACAGGGTATTCACCTGTGTTGATGTTGATAGATCTATCAAAGCGTGACCAGTCAAGCGTCTCTAATCCCCTAACAGATCAGGAAATTTACATGGTGAGTGCCTGGGGCAGCCAAGGTGTGAATGGCTTATCATTTTGAGAATCACTATTGAATAATTAGGGGTTTATGACGTTTTTGTCGGATTTTTACAATGTAATTCCGAGTCCCAGCATCTTGGGACAATGTAATAACGAGGTCTATTTTATATAGGTTTGTTAAGAAATGGTTTTGTGCTTTGAAATTCCAATGTAATATGTGGACTAACGTAATAAAGGGGGAACGTAAAAACGTTAAATTCTTAGTCAAAGTTCAGTCTGTTCATTTTGAAACAGAATATACACCTTTAATTCTCTTCACTATTTATATAACAGTACAACTTCCAGCCAAAAGTGAGAGAGAGACAGATAGAGAGAGAATGACTTACTACACTTGTTACAGAAAGCTGGACAATTTCTCTGGGCCCAGTCTTTGTATGTTCCAGTGCAAGCTGAATGGCCATAGGTAGCACAGTCTGGTATGAGATCATGACAGCCTGCCACTGTGGTATGTCCACCAGCTGGTGTAGTCTGTGTGGAGGTCACAGCATTGGGGTCACATCGCACCCGTTTACAGCACTGCCCGGTAACCGACTCCAATCGACAGTACGGAGATAGAGCGGTGTATGTGGGACATCTGTCAAAACATAGCTAAATTTTCATCTGTCTATAGTAAGTAATTCATCTATTTATGGTAACATGTGTATCCTCAGACATTATGTTAACAGGCAGTATAAAAATAAATTAAACACCCAGAGCACCGGGCCTATATGCCACTTTAAACACAAAACTGTAATAGTATCTATAAGGTATGTGTGTTGACATAACAGAGCACAAAGCACAATACTCCAAGACAGTCATTGCACTCAAATGACAAAGTTAATGTGACCAAAACAAGATGTGTTTGTGAACACTGATGATCTCTTGTAGCCAAACTCCAAGGTCAAGGTCATGAGGTCAAACATTTTGGTACAAAAAGAAAGGTCTTGTCACATGGAATACACATGTGAAATATGGAAGCTCTATCATCATCCATTCAAAAGTAAAATATGGCCAAGGTTAAAGTTTTTGTGGACAAACAGACAAACAGAATATACATGTACAAGTCTCCGATTATGGGGGCATAAAAAATTCCATTCAGTGATGAAATCTTTGGTATGTATGGATAGATTGAATGCTCATCTTTACATTTATGTAGAAAATTCAGCACAACCTGACATGTCATACACTGTAAATTCATTAATTTTGTCAGAGTTTGATTTTTGTAGTTTTCATGGGTTGGACTTTCACAAGAAACCAAACTACAAATGAATAGAGAATAACTACGAAATCAGTTCCCAGCATCAAGAGCTCTGCATAGCAGGGCATTCCCTTGCAATAAGCTTTTTCTATGAAGTCCTGTAGTTGTCTTGATCATTGGACCCTAAAATCAACACAGTTCTTTCTCTCTTGATAACAAAGCTACATGTGAAGTATTAAATCAGGTACAAGTTTGGTTTTTTAAGGATGTCTTTGATCCCAAACTCAATAGGATTCTTCCTCTCTTGATAACAAAGCTACAAGTGATATATCAAATCAATTAAACAAAAAAATGTGGTCTGTGGAGTGTCTACAAGCTCAGTGTTATACTGAGTGACTCACATATTCACCCATCCCTTTCACAATGAATTGCAAGGGGATAACAAGCTTATTTTTCGCAAACAACACAATTTAAACTCCATAAAAAATAAATGCTTTTACTGCTGTAATTATTTGTAGCCAAAAACTTTCCCTACAATTACATGTATACTACAATCATTTCAATTTCTTTTAGTTCAGATTCAAAAGTCCATTTCTTTGCAGACATTAATCTTCAATTTTTTTAAAAACAGTTCTCTGTACGTAAAGTCTTACTTGGAGGTACAGCTGTACAGTCCTGAGCTGTCTGTACAAGAACAACTGAAGTCACAGCCATCATCCCAGTTCTGATTCAACTGATACACTGCACCTTTGTATACACATCCATCTACATTGTGAATAGAAATACGCAGGATCAAGAGGTGGGTCAAAAAGAAAGCATCGTATTTGTATTAATCCCAGTGCCAACAGTACAGATGGTTTTACTTTAATTCAATTAAGAGGAAAGAGGGAGGTTCAAAAAGGCATAATTCAGTCCTGTAAACATTTCATATCATAGTTGTTAATGATGGGAAAGGTCCCATATAACAACAAACGGATTCATCGCAATTGTCTCTCATTATCAGATCATACCATATAGTGGTTTTTTCTGCAGGTGTAAAATATGGCAATTTTCTAGCTCATAGGTAAACAAATAATTTTGGAGGACATGAAGTTCCAAAGCATAAAAATTGATAAGAAGTATAGTATTAACTTATTTGTAAAATGTTTTACTGTTGTCAGAAACTGACATAATTTTTTTTTTCAAGATATTTACCTCCAAAGCTGAAGAGTGCTACATGTACTTTGACATCAAAACAACTCAACGACTATACAGAGTTGTCTTTCACATTAAAATACCTAATATGATTGTAAATATATTTGGGTGCAAATATTTAGCAGCATGATACCATACCTCTAAAATAAACCAATACACAAATATTGCATGTAGCTGAGGGTAACATTGAAAATTGTCAATCAAGGCTATGTCAATGGTTCCTCAAGGGGTGAAAATTTTCAATGTTACCCTCAACTACATGCAACATTTGTTTTATTATACTAAATATTATATAAACAACAAAGCAGAAAGACTTACATCTGTTGACATTTGATCAATCACTGTCATGCGATATTTCATTTATCGATGCAGGTATTCGCGTTTATTACAAACGCTCAAACGAGGTCGTCAACAATCTACTGTGAACCATACGCGCATAAATTTGACGCATGTGATGATTTTTATAATATTATCCATTGTCAAGTATTGTTACCCGTTGCTAGATACTATCACCCTGAAGCGTGTGCTTTTTGTTCTCAGAGGGTAACAATGTTTTTCCAAATGCTTCTCGACCAATCAGATTCGAGTATTTTACATGAAAGTATAATAAAATAAATTAAGCCTGCAAAAAAACCACTATACGATATATGTACTCCTAAGAACTAGTACCTAAACCTCTGATTCAACTTTTCTATTGGCAGGTTAAAAGAGCATTAAGGAATATTATTGATAATCTGTGAAAACACTTTGGATCTTGGGCTGGACAACTATAAATATTTATTGGCTGTTAAATATTCGTAAATATACTCTTTTTGAACAAAGCAACAAAGATCATAAGCCTCCCGTAAATTAGCTCTGTGGAAGAATTCTCTGGTATGTATGGATAGATTGAAGTTTATGTAAAAAATTCAGCACAGCTTGACATATCATTAGGGCTGAATTGTGCCATTCGTGAACCTAGCATTGGTAAATTCATCATTTCTGTTATTCTTTGTTTAGTGTTTAAAAATAAAATTTAAGAACTAAATAGTCCTTCATGTTCAGTAGTAGCCAGTCTTTAATTTCCTAAACAAAACTCACTGGAAGAACCTGAGATGCCACTGGAGGGGGGTTTGTAGTTTGGTCTGAAGCCTGAATATCCTGGCTGGTATGTTCCGATGACTGGGAACTGGCTAGGTTTGTCAGGATTTACACTAACAATGTTACCGCTACTATCGGGACACTTTATGATTTCACAACAGTCTCCATTCACTCCTGTGGGCTGAATGCTGAAGCAGTTGGCTTTCTGGATATCAGTATAGGTTGGACATCTAAATGAATACATAACATTTTACTAATTTTGTATTTTTGTTTTTAAGACAATCAGATTTCAAGCTATTTGAAAAAATTATTCCAGCACTCAAATATATAATTCAACTTACTTAGACTTGCATTCGAAGTATCCAGATCGGCCATCTTTACACTCACACCTGAATTTACAATCTTGGTCCCATTTTTCACCTTGGTTGTATACCTTGTTCTGGAATACACACTGACCTACAATATGAACTAGAGCTTTAACACACCAATCCATAGAATTAATTAAGAGACACAGACAATTGTCTGAAGCTCATATAACTCTTTATCTATTCAAACAGCAGGCGTTTAAAATTCAAATTTAAGATTTCAGCCTCAGTTCTGAATTACACAATCAAATTATTTCATTCACAGACATACTCATTTGGCAGTTAAAGTATAATACATTGAACTCACTAGTGACTTGTGTAATCTGTGATGAACTGATGGGATAGCCTTGTCCTGGGAACACAGTGACAGAGGCTGGAGTGGTGATCTGAATGCTGGGATTTGGTGGGGGCATTGATGCAGGAGGTTTTCCTGGGGCTGGTGTGGGGTTCAGCTGAGGGACAGGATTGTAGGTTCCATATCCGGGTACGTCACATGTCATGGATTGACAACACTGTCCAGGCACATTCACGAGTCGACAATAGCTGGGAAGGGTCTGGGGATAGTGTGGACATCTGGAATAACACACACACATATGGAGTAGCATGAGTGAAAAATTTAAGGAACTAAATAGTGTTTTCCCCTTCCATTAATATTGTACTTTCCAAAATGACCTTGGTCTAAAAAATCCCTGTCCCAAGAAATATTTGTGATCAATTATAATAAATTTCTGATGAAAGTTTAAGGAAATATGAGCTCGGATGGACAGACCGACACAACTGCAACTTAATGCTCCACCAAAAATGGAAGAGGAGAATGGTAGATATACTTTGAAATATATTGCTAATGTTGTTAGAATCTCAACAGCAAAGGTACATAAAATTTTTACCAAGCACCTAGACCTAGGTAAAATATGTTCACGATGGATACCTCATCTTTTGACACTAGAACAGAAATCAACATGTCAGAAAGTTGACAGAAAACTTTATAAAAATTGTGACAGGAGAAAGTTTGCTGATCTATAAATTAAAGTAACAGGTGATGAAACTTGGATTGACTTTTTTGAACCTCAAAGAAAGATTAACAATATGACGTGGGTTAAGAAGAATGGTGAGCTAACTTCCCGTCATTGAAAAACAATGTCAGAGTGCTAAAAGAGTTCTCCATGCAATATTCTTTAATTCTAGTGGCCCAGTAGAGTAAATTCCAACTCTGCAAGGTCGAGGTATTTCGAGTTAATTCTATAAAAATAAAGAACTAAAAAAAATTTTAAATGCCAGATTGTATGTAAAAACAAGAGGCCCATGGGCCACATCGCTCACCTGAGTCACCTTGGTCCATATCAGAAGACTTTCTATATATATTTGCATGTAAAACCGTAGTCCTTATTATGGCCCCAACCTACCCCTGGAGGCCATAGTTTTTGCAAACTTGAATCTACACTATGTCAGAAAGCTTTCATGTAAATGTGAACTTCTTTGGCCCAATGGTTCACGAGAAGAAGATATTTGAAGATTTTTCCTATATATTTGTATGTAAAACTTTGATCCCTCCTTGTGGCCCCATCCCACCCCCAGGGGCCGTGACTTGAACAAACTTGAATCTGCACTATATCAGAAAGCTTTCATGTAAATATCAGCTTTTCTGGCTCAGTGGTTCTTGAGAAGAAGATTTTTTTTAAAAAATTCCTATATATTTGTATGTAAAACTTTGATCCCCTATTGTGGCCCCATCCTACAACAGGGGGCTATGATTTGAACAAACTTAACTCTGCTCTATGTTAGGAAGCTGTTCATGTGAATATCAGCTTTTCTGGCTCAGTGGTTCTTGAGAAGAAGATTCTTAAAGAATGTCCCTATATATTTGTATGTAAAACTTTGATCCCCCCTTGTAGCCCCATCCAACCCCCAGGGGCCATGATTTGAACAAACTTGAATCTGCACTATGTCAGAAAGCTTTCATGTAAATATCAGCTTTTCTGGCTTAATGGTTCTTGAGAAGAAGATTTTTAAAGATTTTTCCTATATACAGTCAAACCTGTATTAAGAGACCGTCCAACGGAGAATGGAAAAAAGGTCACATATGACAGGTGGTCTCTTAATACAGGTTGCCTATTTTCCGCAGTTAATGGATAAAATATCGTAAATAATTTGTACAATGGAGAAAATGACTACATGTATTTGGAATTTATCATTAAGAATATCAAGTATGGTTTTAATAGTTGTAAAATAAAATTAATAATACACTGTAGTTAAAAATCTAGAATATGATGTGTTGTATCATAATTTTTTATTCATCAAAAATTACATTTAATCTATTTAAGAATGATAAACTTTGCATGCATTTCATATTACACATTTACATGAGATTTAAAAATTATTGATGAACTGCATGTAAATTTTCTAAAACTTATAAACACTTTGTTGTAAAGGGTATTTATGTATAGCCTACTTGTACAGTGTAACTAAAAATGCAATGCTTGTGGTAAGAAAGCAAATGGTGAAGTGTTGCGTCTCCTTTTGTACAATACATACTGGAAAAATGTTATTCAATTTGAGAAACATTAAATAAATCACAATATCCACTGTACATGCACAGGAAATCTTTTAAGCTTAGAACTAATGCAGGCAATTTTCTTGAACTTGGACGTGTCAAATACTCGGGACATGTCGAAGTGAGCCGCTAGTTCCGGTCATTATTCTGGAAACCTCTAGTATCTCATGCAGGAAAAACTGTGAATACTCCATTTAAAATTTCAGTCCTAAGCACAATATTTACCTTATTTATATCACAATGGGGCAAATTTTTACTCTGTTGAACATAATGGTATAACAAGTGGTAGATTTTCATTTCCGATCTAGCCTACCCGGCACTTCTTAAAGTTTGTCGAAATTCACACCTTCAAATACACCGGCCTTGATTCCATGATCCTTGATTTTGTTAAATAAACATCAACTCGGGTTTTATTAATTAGCCACACACGACACTGCATGTTGACAGCTTAGGTATAATAATTTATTCAGAGGGCCGACTAAACAAGATCATCGCCAAACTGCGTATCAAAACGAAAGTGTTAGGGGCGATAATTCCCAGAATAGTCGTGGGTTTGAAAACGAAAGTGTTAGGGGCGATAATTCCCAGAATAGTCGGCTCAACTGAAATCGAAAGTAGTAATCACGTTGTAATCGAAAAATGTACAGTCGTTAAATAGAGGTAATATTTCGTGAAAATAGACGAAAAGGTTGTAAAAATCATGGTCGTTGGTCGCGTCAGACAGGTGGTCGTTTAATACAGGTACAATATATAGAGTAACGTCTTGGGGGGAACTTTTTATGGTCACATACGACAGTGAGTCGCTTAATACAGTGGGTCGCTATGGCAGTTTTGACTGTATTTGTATGTAAAACTTTGATCCCCTATTGTGGCCCCATCCGACCCCGGGGGCCAGGATTTTAACAATTTAGAATCTGTACTATATCAGGAAGCTTTCATATAAATCTCAGCTTTTCTGGCTCAGTGGTTCTTGAGAAGAAGATTTTTAAAGATCTTTCCTATATATT
This sequence comes from Ostrea edulis, assembly GCF_947568905.1. Taxonomy (NCBI): domain Eukaryota; kingdom Metazoa; phylum Mollusca; class Bivalvia; order Ostreida; family Ostreidae; genus Ostrea; species Ostrea edulis. Next base: position 62,015,105 of record NC_079164.1, read on the forward strand.
TGTATATAAAACTTTGATCCCCTATTGTGGCCCCATCCAACCCCCGGGGGCCAGGATTTTAACAATTTAGAATCTGCACTACCTAGTAAAGCTTATCTATAAATTTCTTCTTTTCTAGCCCAGTGGTTCTTGAGAAGAAGATTTTTTAATGACCCTACCCTATTTTTACCTTTTCTTGATTATCTCCCCCTGGAAGGCGGCCTGGCCCTTTATTTTAACAATTTAGAATTCCCTTTACCTAAGGATGCTTTGTGCCAACTTTGGTTGAAATTGGCCCAGTGGTTTTTGAGAAGAAGTTAATAATGTTAAAAGTTTACAGACGGACGGACGCCGGAATACGGGTGATCAGAAAAGCTCACTTGAGCTTTTAGTCAGGTGAGCTATAAAAAGAAAAAAAAAAGAAAAAAGAAAACCAAAGTCAGGTTTGAATAATATAAGGCTACCTAAGCTCAAAAGAGTAAAATTGTTTAGAGTTTTTTGAAAAAAGGAAAAGTTGTTCAGCTCTTCATTCCCCATACTCTCCGTCCCCAAGTCCTTGTCACTTTTTTCCGTTTCCCAGATTGAAGCAAATGTTATCTGGACGCCGATATACTCCACACATTGCAGTTGGTTGTGCTAGCTGTTTATTCGTGTTTAAACAGTACTCCAGGAGAAGACTACCTCAGGGCTTTCAAACCATGGGTATATAGATTACAGAAAAGGGGGTTAATTACTTTGCAGGAATAAATTGATTTACATATTGATACATCTCGTTCTTTTTAGTTTAAAGGTATATTTGCAGAATTTTCTGATCGTCCCTCCTATTCTAACTTCAATCACATAAAAGAGATGACAATTCTTTCACTGAAAAATAAAAGGCTTACTTGGATGTGCAACGATATAGTCCAGAATTAGCATTTTCACATGTGCACACATATTTACAGCCATCATCCCAAGATTGGCCTTGGTTGTAGATCTGTCCATTATATATGCATACATCTACAATTTCCAATATAATACATCTACAATTTCCAGCATAAAACATCTAAAAATTCCAGCATCAAATGTTCGATGAGATAATACTGAACATAGAAAATTTGACTTCATGATTCATTATTTAATCAACTTAATTTACATAGGACACAATCTTACGTCGGCCTCCAAATGTGGGAGGACTGAAAGTGCCTGGTTGCCATCCTGTGCCCGTGAAGCTACTGTGTGTTCCCACAGGGAAGATGTTCAGATCGGTAGGTGAGGGGGTCACTGTACCATCAATGGATGGGGTGTAGGAGCCACATTCAGGTTTCTCACAACATTTGTCGTTGGGGTCAGGCTGGAGTGTGCACACTGAGGGGAGACCAGAGTAAGCCTGGCATCTGTTACAAAACAATCACCAGGGGCCTTTACCAACAATACAGCAGTTCCATAATAAGGTTTAAAAAAAAAGCTTGTCTACTCATGATGACTAGTACTTATTTTACAGCATCAGTTCTTACAGATTAATACTGAATATTAAGCTTGTCTACTCATGATGACTAGTACTTACTTTACAGCATCAGTTCTTACAGATTAATACTGAATATTTTCTTTAATAGGGCATATGAAAAAGTGAAGATAACGAACAGTGATCAATCTCATAATTCCTAAAAAAGAATATAAAATTAAGAGTAGGGCATACACAGACCCCTGGATACACCAAAGGTGGGATCAGGTGCCTTGGAGGAGTAAGCATCCCCTGTTAACAGTTAAAACCCACTGTGAGCCCTTTATCTTGATGAGGTAATATGGTGTAATCCATATCCATAGTCAAAATCAGTATGTAAAGAATAGCCTAACAATTCGTATGAAATATGTCAGACAGTTTTCAACCTAATGACAGATTGTATTTGTAAATTTGATCGTTATAACCATATAGAATTTGCGAAATGCTGACTTTAAATAAGACTGCTGAAACCTTGTAACACCAACTTATTTGTCAGTAGCCTGCCTCGATTTAAAAACTTATCAGAAGCAGAACATACTAGAGCATATTGAATCAGTTGAGAGATATAAACATCATTTGTAGGTGATAATGGTATATTGCTACCTAAATAAGGGTAGTTGATATAGTATAAATTGCAATTTCAGCTCAGTTTTATAATGCAAATCATAGATGAAATACATGTATCAAATTTACTCTGATGGAGTGAATTTCAATATCACGTACTATAATTTTGAAATCTGTACAACACAAATATTTTGATACAGATGACATATGATCAAATTCCATGAGGTGACCTGTATCAATGTCAACATGCTATTAGTAATTTGAGCAGCAAGTTATTCAAAATATAAATTTTCATTTTTGAAAATACATGAGGGCATGAACTGAATAATCAACAGTTAATTCAGATTAAACTTTCATGGTGAAGTCCTTATAAGAATGAGGTAAAGTTTTATGAAAGTAGAGTGAAATTGGTATCTCATGCATCTTTCCATTTTTGTAAGTACATATGACTCTCGATGGCTCAAAATTCGATCTCTCGAAGTTTGGGATCCCTTGAAGTGAAATTTGGGTCCCATAGAACATATTTCATTGTTGTTCATTCCTCATCTTTCAAAGTGATGGTAGCATATACACAACATCAATCTAGCAAATATCTATTTCCACTTTGACTGTACCTGGATCACGGTGAATGCCTGGGGCTAACTTGGCTATGTGAATTCCGTGTAGGTGTTTACACTGGTGACACAAACATGTGATTCTTTAGGGGTAGACACTTAATCTTTTGATTAAGTTTTAACCCTACACATGTGCTAGTGTTTTGTGGTAGGGTAGATATCTAATTGTTTAATGGTACAATTTCAATGACTGGATATCTTTGCAACATCTTGTTCGTTTAAACATTAAAAAGGTGATTTTCTCAAGTGTTGGTGAGGATTTCTTAAAACTGACCTGGCATTACACTTGTACTTGTTGGTGGTAGGATCTTCACATGTACACACATAATCACAGCCCACATTCCAGGTAGAGCCTTTAGAGTACAGGCTGTTATCCACATAGATACATTTGTCTACAATAAACAGTGGCCAGTTACCATCATGTCTATATCATGGCATTACATATACAGCTTCACCATCATTCTCACTACCAAGACATACATAAACAGCTGACATAGTCTTAGCTGCAGAGGCAACAGCAATATACTCTACAATGATATACAAAAGCATACGTAAACCATACACTGCCCTTCAGTTCAATAAACTTACCCATGGGTTTGATAGTGGTTATTGATGGAACAGTGGTGGCTGTGGTGGTTGGGGTGGTTGGTGGTACAGGGGTGGTAGCATTGTAGTTGAAGTCACATTTAGCAATGGTACAGCAACTATCATTGGGGTCATACACTTTGTAGCACTGAGGAGGCAGGTTGTAGTACTTCTCACATCTGAAACAAATAAGTAACAGTTAACCATACATTTAACTTTCTTATCATTAGTCATTCTATTGTCAGATTAGTTTGAAATCAATACATTTTGTATCCATATGTCTACCTGTCTGTACATTTGTATAGTCCCTTTGGTGCATCAATACATTGACAATTGAAATCACACCCATCGGTCCAAGTGTTACCCTGGCTGTAGATCACTCCCTTGTACACACATACATCTAAAACATCAATCAAAATATTCATATACAGAACTTCACTTCCATCTATATATTTCAATGAAGGTTGTATTTTGATATTACTGCATTAATTTCCTAACACATAAATGACATCAGAATTATTAACAGAAATACTGTAAAAGTGTGGGAGAAATTTACACTAATTATACGCAGTCACGAAATAAGTGCGTAAATTTCCCCCACGCATGTAGTTATAAATATTTGATATAATATATATTATATTCAGTTGCCGCATACCCCCCCCCCCCCCCTATAATGTTGGATGAGGAAAAACGCATACTTAACCCCATGTAAATAACCACTTTTACAGTATCTGTCTGACAATACAGAAAACATGCATATAGCTGGAAAGAGAGACATCAGTTCTTACTTCGATGGCCTGTTCCTCCAAATCCTACATTAGGATACTGGTTGCTCCCTACAAAAGAGCCTGACACGCTGGTAGGCACCACAATGGACATCTGTGTGGTAGTGATGCCTGGACGTGGTGGGTGTGGTGGGGCAGGAGTTGGGTACCTATTACAGTCGGGAACGAGACAACAGGCATCTTTAGGATCTGTGACAAGTCGGCAGGTGCTCGGCAGGTTGTTGAATGTTTTACATCTGTTCAATACAATATGAGACCACTCAATGTCGCTAATTAAACCAAAATATTTAACTGAGGAATTGAAGAAATTAAATTTTCAAATATTTGTGTTTGGATAATTTTGTGATTTTCTAAGTATATCCAACAAATACAGTGGAATCCCGTTATTACGTTCCCCCTTTACGTTTGAATTTCAAAGCACAAAACCATTTCTTAACAAACCTATATAAATTAAATAGACCTCGTTATTACGTTGTCCCAAGATGCCGGGACTCGGAATTACATTGTAAAAATCGGACAAAAACGTCATAAACCCCTAATTATTCAATAGTGATTCTCAAAATGATAAGCCATTCACACCTTGGCTGCCCCAGGCACTCACCATGTAAATTTCCTGATCTGTTAGGGGATCAGAGACGCTCGACTGGTCACACTTTGATAGATCTATCAACATCAACACAGGTGAATACCCCGTATCAAAGCCAGTGATAAGCAATTAAATGATGTTTATTTAGAAATTGTACTCAATAAAATGTTCTTCATTTTTCATATTTTGATGATCAAAGAAATAATAATTTCTCAACCATATGCATGTTTAGCATCGTGTGATTGCTTTCGATATTAAAACTCTATTTACGGATAGCATGTAGGATAAAATTTATCATATCACAGTTGAAACAGCTTGGATAATGGCTTGGACATAGTTAGGTGAGAAAAGGCAGTGTTCAACTGAAACAATTGTCAGTTATTTTGACATAATAGTTTGGGTGTTGTTAGATTTCGTCCATAAATACGCCGATCAAACTGCCCAGTGTTATCGGCCGATTCGTGCAAGGCATTTAGCTCAGTGAACATTTTAAAATCCCTTGATATTATTTTTTTGATGTGCACGTGATTTTATTGCCATCATTTAGTGTTATAAATGTGATCTTAATATTAGTGCATTATTTTTTAAAAAGTGGATTGCGTTTGTTCTCCGTGTTTATCATTGGTGAAAAAAGTGTGCAAGTGTTGGATATCACGTGCATTTTGTGTCGTCGTTTTGTTGGGTTTTTTTTGGGATGGGATTTTTAAAATTGTGTTTTGTATCGTGTAGTAGAGATATAACTTAATAAAAACGATGTTTTGTTATTTTTTGTTCTATGTACGAATGTTGAATACGAACCGGAATGAGTTAAATGAGAGAAATTTATATGAACGCATTTTGTTAAAGTTGAACAAAATGGCGGAAACGAAAGCAGATCTGCAATGCTTATCAATTCATCCTTATTTATCCTACATAAGAAATAAAGACAGGGGATGAAATCATGAAGAATTACAGACATTTAAGATAAGATGTAAATAAATCAAGTGTCATTGTCTTTAAAACAAAGACAGTAGAGATGTGTTCACACACACCTTCACGGAGCATCAACGGAAGATATACAGTTTCCAAATGATATTTTTACTGTGAATTTACAGTAAGTGTGAACGACTCAGCTTCTCAAGTTCATTCGAGGTCTCGGATAGTTGGTTTCAAAACAAATCTGTCAATGATGACGCATCAAGGAAAGAACAATCACTGCGATTGGACCAATATTTAAAGGGGCGGGAATAAAAATAAGTTTAGATCTATGGTCACACATGTCTTTACACTAGCGTGTCATTACATAATCTTTTAGCACGATGGAAGAGACTGCGAAAAGGGAAAACCAATACCAACTAAAACAATGACGTTGATTTTAAAATTACATGCCGAGGGTTTATTTTATGGTAAAATCAGTAAGAAATTAGGCGTCGTAAAGGCCACATTATAAAATTGTCAATCATGGGAACTCTTACACCGAAAATGTCGCCAACGAAGCTCACACCGGATGTACTTTTGTTTATCGAGTATGAAATTAAAAAGAAATCAAGTGTATATTAATAGAGAAATCAGACAAAATTTATTAAGAAGAAATATTTGTACCCCTGACAATGTACCAAAGGTGTCTTTAATTTGTAGAGCTGCGAGAAATTTTTAGGGAAATGACTTTCAAGAAACTGCAAAGAAAATCCAAGAGAAGCATATTTCGTCTGTACACAGGGACTCGTCACGAAATATTTGTCTTTTTAAAATTTGACATCTCTATTCTATATTTACAAATAAATGTAAATATAGAATAGAGAGGGCCAATTCGTGATGAGCCCCTGTGGTCTGAACACGAACGAAGTGTTGAAAACTTCTTTGCTACTGATTTTATTGCAATTTAGGCCGAGTCAGTGATATATATATATATATATATTTCAGTACCTAGTTGTGATTATTTAGTGCTTTATATATATATATATATATATATAGAGAGAGAGAGAGAGAGAGAGAGAGAGAGAGAGAGTGAGAAAACTCTAAACACTTTGTTGAAATATTTCGACCGTGTTACCGGTCTTCTTCAGTCGTGTTGTCGTGAAGAAGACCGGTAACACGGTCGAAATATTTCAACAAAGTGTTTAGAGTTTTTTCTGTATTTTACTTCTAAAAAAGAGACTTTATATATATATATATATATTGACGAAGCGAGTGTCGCGTTCGTAGAACGTGTAATCGCAATCATGGACATACCATAGGAGCTTGAAATTTTATCAATAAAGTTAATAAAATGTACTTGATTGACCAAGCCATAGCTCATGGCTTGGTCAATCAAGTACATTTTATTAACTTTATTGATAAAATTTCAAACTCCTATGGACATACAGTTAGGGGTGGACCAGTGATATAGGTTCAAAGGTACGCCAGTATCGCAACATTAACAATCAACCTTTGCTGTGGTTTATTATGATGTTATAGAAGGCGCTTTTTGCTAGAATTCACAGAACTTGCCGTTGTTCATTCAATTAACAGTATCTAGCGATGGTTACTTCCGAATTTCTTACGAAAATGTGGGTATATAATAACAGTAAAAGACATCAAAGCATGCCATGTGTTGAAAATAAATGTTTCTCGAAGTAGAATATCTATTGATCTTATTACTTAATCTGACAAATTATTTTAGGGGCGAGATCAAATGTTCAATGTTAGAGAAACTGAGTTCACATAGTTCTCACCAAGACCCCCCCCCCCCCCTTCCCCCAATACAAAACTAAATATGAAGTATGTTGAAACTAATCGATTAAAACAAATGAAACTATTAAACGTTTATTAAAATGTATTATTATGTGGTTTTAAAGTCAGTTGTCTTTTTTCCCCACTAACGTGTAATCGATGTCGGATGACAGAAACTTACGAGTTTTTACCCCCTCTTCCCCCTAACTATTTGAATTTAAAAAATTTTCCGACATCGATCTTTTCCAATGCTTTGCAAGATTTCGAAAATATCCTCTGAGAGATTTATTATAAAATGTAACGATATGGAAACTGCGAATGTGAAAGAGACAACAAAACAAAAGCATTGTTCTTAAACGGACAAAATCGCCTATAGAAACATGTACTGAAATTTCTGATCACTTAAAACCGACAAGTATCTACAGGAATTTAAGGGAGTAACCTTTCAATTTTTATTGGGATATAGAGGCAACTGCGGATCCTGCCTTTTCCCGCAACATTTTCGATCTCGTCATTTTTTTTCCTTTTCAATATTCAGCACTATTTGAATTCTGGGATATTGCTATCCTGCCTTTTCTTTACATATCGGAGCTCGCCTTTTTCACCCTGTATTCCCCCTCCCATACCTATTGATACTGCGATGGATTATAAGTATAACACGGTTATTCCTGTTTAAAAGATAAAATTTATAAGGTATCTGATAAAAGTTATATCTTCTAAAGTTTACGAGATATCTTGTATCTTTTATAAGATATCATATATTTTTTTCTTTATAAGATATCCCATCACTTTTATACATGTAGATATCTAGTATATATAAGATAAACTTTACAAGACATTTTATAACGTAATCTCAAATCTCCGTTGTCAAATCAAAACCGATATTGAATCTCACGCTATGTACGGTGCAACTTACACTGAAATCAAATAGTGAAACTTACACTTGTTAGGCACGAGATAATATAATGCCAAATACTTGGGACCGCCTACCTAGAATTTAACCGACCTATCAAAAGCGCTCTTTAAAATCACTCGGGGACTTTCCAATGAACTATCTGGAGCACGTCATGTACTTGCCGATGTCTCGTTCACACTTACTGTAAATCCACAGTAATGGATTTCACTGGGAACGATTATTACGTTGACCCCGGTATTACGTTATTTTATCGTGACAAAATGGAAAACGTAATAATGGGGTTCCACTGTACCGATAAAAAAATATTATATTTATCATAAGGCATAATTCCAGATATGGAAAGCAAACCAGTTCTGATGAATCTTAACCTCATCATCAATCTAAAGAAAAAAGAAGATATTTCCAGTTTACAAGCCTTACTTGTTAGTACAGGTTATGAGTCCCTTAGAAGGCTCCTCACAACGACATGTTCTGTCACATCCATCAGACCAACTCTGCCCTTGTTTGTAGTACACTCCCTTGTAGCTGCAGAAACCTGCAAATCCACACAGAAAACCCCCCTTTAAAATCTCACACACATTTCAGTTTCAATGGAATTAGAATATATATATATATATATATATATGCCTCTGTACCATTATCAGATAAATTACCTGTCTGTGGGAATACAGTGATTGTATGAATTACCAGTCTGTTAATACAATAGGATAAATACTGTCTCTGGGTATAGTGATTGTATAAATTACCAGTCTGTTAATACAATAGGATAAATACTGTCTCTGGGAATACAGTGATTGTATAAATTACCAGTCTGTTAATACAATAAGATAAATACTGTCTCTGGGTATAGTGATTGTATAAATTACCAGTCTGTTAATACAATAAGATAAATACTGTCTCTGGGAATATGGTGATTGTATAAATCACCAGTCTGTTATCGCAATTCACCTTTGAATTAGAACGCTTTACCCGATATAGTATTGCGTTGTGTGACGACACAATTGAATGAGACGATTGAACAATTTGAATGACATGTTTGATGTCATACAACAAGAGTTTTCATTGGCCGATTACAGCCCGCCCACTTTCTCGAGCGGATTCAGTGTAGCTGGAGAACTGTACATAGCTCTCTGAAAAGATCCACCTCTTATAAAAACCTTCGATTTACGGGCCACAAAAAGCTGCGGACGGTTGAGGCCTGATATCGGTGTATTCTTGTGTTGCTGTCTCATAAACTCAATATAAAAACAATCTTAACATATTTTCCTACTATATAGATCTACTTGTGTCCAAACATACCTTCAAATATTCATTAAAGCCACACACGACCCCAAAACTCGCAGTTTCAAATGATTTCGTTTGTTGACGTAGCCATGTTAGGTTGCCGGTCAATTAGAACTCTTGCTATTGTTATCTATTCATAAAATCGGTTGTAAGTTATGTATTCGCTCTTCATTTATTATCAACACGAATAATTAATAGAAATTAAAACATTTTTTGTACCAGTCTTTGTAAAGGTAAAATAAAGCTCATGATTAACGAAAATGCTACATAAGCCCATTAGATGGAGACCGGCCGGTGCGACCGCTCTTGGCTAATGAAAGCCGTGTTGCCGTGAGTTTAGCTATTTGAATAATTATCATTTAATAGGACTGGGGTGGTATATTATTTATACTATTTAGCTAAAATATTTGTGGGGTATTAGTACACATCTAGACGTTATTGTGCCAGTATGAAAATAAACCGGGATTCGAATTGACTGGCTACCTAACATGGCTACGTCTACGATAGTCTGGCGCATGCCTGGCCCAATTTCCGCTTTTTTAAAATATTAAATTCATGAGACAACAACACAAGAATACAACTTTTTCTCTTTCTTCCTTTGAAGTTTTTTTTTCCATCTAGCATCTGGCCGTCATGTTTTCAAATGCTGACTACTCCCGTATAAGGGAATTTGGGCGGACTTATACATATGAACCAATGAGAGTTTCTGTTGCATTTCGCAATTGTATTACAAACGGATTCAATTGTGTCGTCACACAACGCAATACTATATCGGCCAAAGCGTTCTAATTCAAAGGTGAATTGCGATAATACAATAGGATAAATACTGTCTCTGGGTATAGTGATTGTATAAATTACCAGTCTGTTAATACAATAGGATAAATACTGTCTCTGGGAATACAGTGACTGGATGTCTGTGACTGTGTATAGTGAAGGAACAAATAGCCTGGCTCTGGAGATATAGTAATTGTATAAAATTACCAATCTCTGGGGATGCTATGAGAAAAATAACCCAACACTGATGATACAATTGCATAAATAACAAGGCTCTGGCAATACAACAAGTCTGGATATACAGTGATAACTGATTAGACAAATAATTTGGCTCTGGAGATACAGTCAACAGATAGATATCCCATCTCCTAACAAATATCCCATCTAATATCCCATCTCCTAACAAATATCCCATCTCTTAACAAATATCCCATCTCCTAACATATATCCCATCCCCAAACAAATATTCCATCTCCTAATGTGTATCCCATCTCCTAACAAATATCCCATCTCCAAACAAATATCCCACCTCCTAACATATATCCCATCTCCAAACAAATATCCCATCTCCTAAGAAATATCCCTTCTCCAAACAAATATTCCATCTCCTAACATATATCCCATCTCCAAACAAACATCCCATCTCCTAACATATATCCCATCTCCAAACAAATATTCCATCTCCTAACATATATCCCATCTCCAAACAAATATCCCATCTCCTAACAAATATCCCATCTCCTAACATATATTCCATCTCCTAACATATATTCCATCTCCAAACAAATATCCCATCTCCTAACAAATATCCCATCTCCAAACAAATATTCCATCTCCTAACATATATCCCATCTCCTAACAAATATCTCATCTCCGGGAATAGAGTTTTCAGACAAATATCCTGTCTCTAAGAAAAAAGTCATCTGCCACATATTATGTCTCAGAGTCTGAAAATAGAGTCATCAGACAAATAGCTCGCTTTTGGAGACAAAGTGATCGGATAACAAGCCAGTCTCTGGGGATACAATTTATAAATAGCCAGTCTCTGGGGATACAATGTAAAAGTAGCCAGTCTCTGGGGATACAATGTATAAATAGCCAGTCTCTGGGGATACAGTTTATAAATAGCTAGTCTCTGGGGATACAGTTTATAAATAGCCAGTCTCTGGGGATACGGTGTATAAATAGCTAGTCTCTGGGGATACGGTGTATAAATAGCTAGTCTCTGGGGATACGGTGTATAAATAGCTAGTCTCTGGGGATACAGTGTATAAATAGCTAGTCTCTGGGGATACAGTTTATAAATAGCCAGTCTCTGGGGATACGGTGTATAAATAGCTAGTCTCTGGGGATACGGTGTATAAATAGCTAGTCTCTGGGGATACAGTTTATAAATAGCTAGTCTCTGGGGATACAGTTTATAAATAGCCAGTCTCTGGGGATACGGTGTATAAATAACTAGTCTCTGGGGATACAATGTATAAATAGCTAGTCTCTGGGCATACAGTTTATAAATAGCTAGTCTCTGGGGATACAATGTATAAATAGCCAGTCTCTGGGGATACAGTTATAAAACAGAATACAATTTCTTTAAGATAGTGAAGTGATAAATAGACTGGTTTTTGTAACAGTGAAGATAAAAATTATCTGGTTTAGGGGTAATGAAGAGATGAATTACCCGTCTCTTGGAATACCAAAACATTAAACTACATGTTACTGGGCATGAAGGGACATATTACTTGTTCCTGGGGATAGTAAGGGACAGATTACTTGTTCCTGGGGATAGTAAGGGACAGATTACCTGTTCCTAGGGATATGAAGGTACGGATTACCTGTTCCTGGTGATAGTAAGGGGATTACTTACCTGTTCCTAGGGATAGTAAGGGGACGGATTACCTGTTCCTGGTGATAGTAAGGGGATTACTTACCTGTTCCTAGGGATAGTAAGGGGACGGATTACCTGTTCCTGGTGATAGTAAGGGGATTACTTACCTGTTCCTAGGGATAGTAAGGGATAAATTACCTGTCTCTGGAGACACAGTGATGGGAGCAGGTTGGCCAGGTTGACGTGTTGGTGGAACTAAAAACAGACAACATACACATTCTATGTGCTTCCACATACAGGGCATGTTAAAAGTAATAAGACATTGAATCAATACATTGCAGGGGACTGAAAATTTCATCTCTGGCAATGGACAGGCAGCAAGGTAAAGGCATATAAATTGTGGCTGTCATCATATACAGGTTTTTTTTTGTTTAATCTACATGTATATGCCTTGTAAATTTATTCTTTACCTTTCTACAGAATTTCAAAGGATATATTTGCAACTCAGGAAACATTTGGTTCAAATGATATACAAAGTCTAAACATTTTTTAAAGATATTCAGAATTTCTTCTTCCAAACCAAAGTCTTCAATTTCTAACTTAGTAATGGGTCTTGGAGTTTCTAACTTAGTAATGGGTCTTGGAGTTTCTAACTTACTAATGGGTCTTGGAGTTTCTAACTTACTAATGGGTCTTGGAGTTGGGTTCTGAGAGTAGTCACAATATGGAATCTTGCAGCATTTGTTGAAGGGATCTTTGATCAACTGACATTGCACTGGAAGTCCAACATATTTATTACACCTATAGAAAACACAAGATATTTGATTGTCTCTGCTATTACCTTAAAGTTCCATGATGTTACATAATGTCATCTATTTGCAGAAATGATGGCCTTTTTTTACACCAAGTTTGAGCTGCAATTTGTTCCCAACCCTCATATAGGAAATTTCTTCATATGATAATCTCTTAAATACATGTACATGATAAATACAAATGGGACATTTCAAGTTTTTCACAGTTAATCTCTTCCCTATCCCCCGCCCCTTGAATAAGAAATCAGAAGAGAAAAAAGACATGTCAAAACAAGATTTTGCATAATATATACCAGCATTTACCCAATATTTATTGGGCCACTTGAAAAAAAATTGCATGGCAAAGGGATTACTTACTTTTCGGTACATTTGTATTGGCCAGTCATGCCATTGACACATTCACACGAGTAATCACAGCCATCGTCCCATTTCTGGCCTGAAGCATACTGAGTTCCTTTGTAAACACAGCCTGGTAACAAAACATGTGAAACTGTGCAGTCTAATACACTATGTATGGAAATCTACAATGTGGTATAGAAATTTACAATGAATCTTGCAGTGTGATATAGAAATTTACAATGAAGCATGTAGTATGGTATGGAAATTTACAATGAAGCTTGCAGTGTGGTTTAGAAATTTACAATGAAACTTGTCGTGTGGTATGGAAATTTACAATGAAGCTTGTCATGTGGTATAGAAATTTACAATGAAACTTGTCGTGTGGTATGGAAATTTACAATGAATCTTGCAGTGTGATATAGAAATTTACAATGAAGCTTGTCATGTGGTATAGAAATTTACAATGAAACTTGTCGTGTGGTATAGAAATTTACAATGAAGCTTGTTGTGTGATATAGAAATTTACAATGAAACTTGCAGTGTGGTATTCATGGAATTCACTGTATTACACTTGCAGACCCAAAATACATGTAGAGGTGACTTTCATTAACTCAAAGTTTTTGGGTCCTTATTGATAAAACTTAACTAAATCAAAGAGTTCAAGGGATCAAAGGTCAAGTCAAATCCAGAAATCAAAGGTCTGACCATTATGGTTAAGATTTTAAAGTAACAAGATTGCATATTTACAACATCCTGAGATTTTTTTTTTTACATTTTTACCTTCATATTTTTAGGTAATTAACTTGATTTTAACAACACAGAACTTTATCTTGCATATATAAAAAGATTTTCAAAGTTTATGTATTTATAAATGTTTTTTTTTTTTTATATGCTAAAACAGACCTACATGTACATACTTACAAGACAAAATTCTCATAAATAGCGTTTCACTGTCAAGAACTACACAGAGCATATCGCCACAATTTCCAGGTGCAAAGCACCAATTCTTATGAGCAACGATATTTCATTGATATGTCTCTAAATTATTTTCTCAAAACAGTGAATATAAAGTCAAACAAATCAAAAATGTTATTTAAATTATAATCTGACTAATCTATAAATTGTATTGCAAAGCAAAGCACAGGTGTGGGGTTAGAACTGACCGATTAAACAATTATTCCCCTCAGAAGGAAACACTGGTGATATGTAACCTATGTATACACCTTTTTAACACGGCAACACTTGTCCCAGGCATTCAACGTTATCCAGGTAGGGTCAAAGTGGAAATAATTGTATGCTTGATTGATGCTATCCACTTCGAGAGATCGATAGCGAAAAACAATGAAATCCTTACAAGATGCAAATTTCACCAGAGATCGAAAGTTCAAGAGTACATTTGCTATCAAAGAAAAAAAAATTGGGACCGTCATTTCACTTCCAGAGATCAAGAAATTTGAGCGGTCAATGTTTGAGCCATCTCGAGTCACCTGTATATGTATAGCATATTTGCAAGGATTCGAATGTTATGTATTTATACAGATTGTAATATTTTCCACCAGAATAACAGCACACAATAACCCCCAATAAATTATGATCAATTATAATGATTATAAAACAGATAGCCAATCTCGTATGGACGACCAATTATAAATACCATATGTAACAAACGAATCAAGAAAGTAACTTCAGATATCAGCCTGCACAAAGACAAACAAAAGAGTTACCTGGTTGTGGTGGCAGACCTGTAAAAGTAAGATACACGTCCTGTCAATCATGCTCTTAAATCAACATACTATTACACTGTCAGATAGGCATTATTTAGCCTGCTTCCAAATTACATGTTCTTTTTAAGCCTACATCAAAATTATTGGGGGGGGGGGGGGGGGGGGGGGGGGGCATAGATATCTGTATTAGTTTACATCTTGTCATTCTACACTGATTACATTTAATTCCCCAAAAGATAGAGTCACTGTGCACTATACACTCCATTTCAGTGATTTTAAATTACTGTCTCAGATTATATACATGACATCATCTTGTATTAGAGGTGTTCTTTTTAAAAGTCTGATGGGAAAACCAGAAGTAAAATCAATCAATCATCCAATAACATTTGTATACATCAAAAGAAATGTAAGGATATAAGTCTGAAGTTACCTGGTGAAGGAGTGGGAATTTTTCCTATACCAGTAATGACTCCTGGAGCCACAGTGGTGGGTGGCGTATTGATTCCTATCAGTGGTGTGACACTGGCTGGTGAACAGGAAGGTATCTTACAACAGGAAGGATCAGAGGGGTCGGGAACCAGGGAACACGAGGCGGGGACATTGCTATATACAGCACACCTGTAAAGAAGAATGAATTTCAGAGAACTAGTTGACAGGTGCAAATCTAGATACTGAACGTAGATCTTGTACATTAAACACATCTACAACAACATAAATCTGTGAAAATAATAAATCAAATGCATTGAGAAGAAACTTCTTTATACAAACTCCAGACTATACATTTTTCTTTGATATACTAATTATCTCACAGTAATGGGGGCACCAGACCTACCTCTCTTGGCAGCGGAAGAGATTGGTCGTGGAATTCTCACAGCGACAAGCCAGGTCACATCCATCATACCACAGCTGACCTTGCTGATATAAGTCTCCCTTGTAGGAACAGTATTCTGTAAGCAAGTTACATATCTACTATATGTGTATATTACTCATTGTATAAACTACAGCGTTATCCAACTTCTGTTGGATAATGGTACTTCACATGGTTGCATTGTCACATGCACACACATAAAAATAAGTTGGAACATCATTATATGGTAGTGAAATAGCCGTAGAGATTAAAAAAGAAATTAGTATGAGATAAGTAGACCCTCTTAATGATTTTTTTTCCACCAGCCTCATGTTTAAAGGGCATAACTGATGGCAGTCATGAATATTAGTTGCTAAGAAAATTATCGTTCAATCCAACTTTGGTTTAAATTGGATCTGTAGTTTCTTTCATAAAGATTACAACAATGAACAATAATGTTGATCAATGCCTGATGGTGGCAAAAGCTCATCTGACCTACATATACAAATCATGAAACCGGCTTTGACTTACCTCAAAATTCTAATCATTTGCAAGATGTTTATAAATTCTCAAAATCTATAATTCAGGTGATATACAATCTTTAATACAAAACTTGAGACTGACTCCTATATGATTTTAGTGGTGATACTGAGTATAGACTGAAGTCTTGAGATGTTTTATGTCCTGAGGTCTGGACCTTTAGATTAATTCAGCTAAAGATCTTACTTGGTTTACTAGGTCCTGGGATAGGAGTTGGTGTGGTGCTGCCAGGGACTGGAGTGGGGGTGACTAGAGGGGTACAGTACGCCTTCTGACAGCAGTGGTCAGCAGGGTCCTCCACCAGTGTGCAGTAGTTCGGGAGTTTGGCATATCTTGGACACCTGAATTGTAGCAAACCAGGCTAAACATGTATTTGTGGCTTGTTACAAACCTTTGGAGCCTGAGATATCATGCAGATTACTTTATTGTCTGGTACAAGAATGATCAAAATGCTATTTGTGTCTAAATCTTGAAAAGATGAAAACAGCTCTGAAGCAGAATATGGCCAAAATCAACATACATCACTGAAAATAATCCTTATACAGAATATTGATTAATACCATCATTTCTCCACAGCTGAGGCAAGCTGACTTACTTCTCAGTACATCTGTACTGTCCTTTGTAAGCATCCACACATTCACATTTGTATGTACAACCATCATCCCACTTTTGTCCTTGGCTATAAAAGTTGCCTTTGTAAACACAAGAATCTACAAAACATTAGTAATGCACCATTAGAAATCGCTTCCCCAGGAAAGATACTGTAGAGGCACTTCGCATTTATTTCTGGTCTGACTGCTACAAAATGCTGGTAAAAATATCTGCAGATTTTTTTAATGACTGTAGACAAAACAGAAATGTGTAACATGCAGGAAAAAAGTATGCTTACTGAATTGAATTAAAGAAATCAAAGGTAAGCCTGGGATAAAATTGACAGGGAATGAGATGGAGATTCACCTACTTCTATTTCCTGTGACTGAGGTTCCGGTCTGGGGGGACACAGTGATTGTTCCTGGGACACCTGTTACTATGGTGTTGGGGTTGGTGCTGTTAGGATTCACACAATCTGGGACCTGGCAGCAGGAATCCTTAGGATCAGTTACCAGGGTACATCCCTGAGATAAGGTCTGGTAGGTTGGGCACCTGTTTAATGTAAAATTAGATATTCATTAAATGTCAAAATATATAAATTCAAATGAGAGGATGAATTCTTTTTCATTAGAACACCAAAAATTTTGGTAGCAGAATAATCTATTTACATAACATTTGGCAAAAACCATATCCAATGCAAGCCTGTTGTAAAGTCTATTTAAACTCCTTTTTACATAGTCAACATCCCATCACATCCAATTTATACTGACAAATAAATTGATGTTACATGGATATCGACAGTTTCATTGAACGTCAGCCTTTCAAAAATTCTTTGTTTGTTATTCTCATTAGGTCAAATGTTGTCTGATGCATTTTACACTGATGGTTAGACCATTATTCTTCATACTGATTCTGACTACAGATTGCGTCCTATCATGACAGAGGGTCACAAGGAGATGCTTACTCCTCCTAGGCAGCTGATCCTACCTCTGCCGTGCCCAGAGGTCCGTGTTTGCCCTGTTCTTCATTTTGTATTCTTTATAGGAGTTACGAGATTGGTCACTGTTCATTATCACTTTCATCTTTTCATACAAATAGTTGTGATTACCTGTCTTGGCAATTGATTTGTCCACTCTTAGCATCATCACATCTGCAAGTCCTATCACATCCCATGCGTAATACCTGGCCTTGCTTGACGATGACCCCATTGTACAAACAGAATTCTGACAAGAGAGAAACAAGTAAAACTTATACACCACAAATATCAATGTTGCATGTTTTTTCAAACACTGTAACATTACTATATACTAAAGACATTTAAGAAATAAATTTCATTTTTGGAAATACATATGGGTATGAACTGCATTTCACACCAGACTTCATATCAATACTTCATGAATTAAAAATATGCTGGTGTGAAATGTCACAGTTCATGTCTTCTTGAAAACGAAATTTATTTCTATATTTACATTCTACTTTCATTTTTGTAGGAATTCACAAGTGTTAGAATAAACGTTCTATATTTATCAAGATTCATACGGACATTATTTACAACTGCATCACATTCATGAAGAAATGGCTATCATTACAATTTGTAAAGATATTAAAAGCAAAAGCATTGGAAGAGTAAATATATATATATACATGAACTACATTTCTAAAAATAATATATAGCCCATTCTTGTCCAATACATTTGATTTCTTTCAAATTTCATAAAATGAAAAAATAATCAATTAGGTCACTGGTATCACTTTGGAGGAGAATAGGTGGACTACTTAGTGTTTTTAATGCAACACTGGTTACCTGTCAGTGGAGGGGGAGGGGTTTTGCCTGGTGCAGGGGTAGGGTTCACACAGTTTGGCTTTCTACAGCAAGGGTTGGCAGGGTCAATCTCCAGTCGACATGATGATGGTAGGCTGGGGTATTTCTTACACCTTAAAAAGGTACAGCCAATGATGAAGCACAGCTAAATTTAATATGCTATACAATTAAAACTAGAACTGTATGTCCAAACTGGACATATATATCCAGAGCAGGGCACATTCAAAATGCCTATCTTTACGTCTTTATTTGTGATTCTACAAATCCATGCACTAGAAAGTAATTAGAAAGGCAAAAACATGGAATTGCTATGACATTAACCTTAAATAATTGACCTTGAATGATGGTTATGCCAACACTTCAGGCCAGTGGTGTGCAGATGCTGAATGACATGTAAATTCTAAACACTCAGAAATTTCAGGTCACCATTACACATCATTGTTTATTTCCCTCCACATGATCAGGGCAATGTTATCAGAAACATCAGGTCACCATTACACATCATTGTTTATTTCCCTACACATGATCAGGACAATGTTATCAGAAACATCAGGTCGTCATTACACATCATTGTTTATTTCCCTACACATGATCAGAAACATCAGGTCACCATTACACATCATTGTTTATTTCCCTACACATGATCAGAAACATCAGGTCACCATTACACATCATTGTTTATTTCCCTACACATGATCAGAAACATCAGGTCACCATTACACATCATTGTTTATTTCCCTACACATGATCAGGGCAATGTTATCAGAAACATCAGGTCGTCATTACACATCTGATTCATTGTTTATTTCCCTATACATGATCAGAAACATCAGGTCACCATTACACATCATTGTTTATTTCCCTACACATGATCAGGACAATGTTATCAGAAACATCAGGTCGTCATTACACATCATTGTTTATTTCCCTACACATGATCAGAAACATCAGGTCGTCATTACACATCATTGTTTATTTCCCTACACATGATCAGAAACATCAGGTCACCATTACACATCATTGTTTATTTCCCTACACATGATCAGGACAATGTTATCAGAAACATCAGGTCGTCATTACACATCATTGTTTATTTCCCTACACATGATCAGAAACATCAGGTCGTCATTACACATCATTGTTTATTTCCCTACACATGATCAGAAACATCAGGTCACCATTACACATCATTGTTTATTTCCCTACACATGATCAGGACAATGTTATCAGAAACATCAGGTCGTCATTACACATCATTGTTTATTTCCCTACACATGATCAGAAACATCAGGTCGTCATTACACATCATTGTTTATTTCCCTACACATGATCAGAAACATCAGGTCATCATTACACATCATTGTTTATTTCCCTACACATGATCAGGGCAATGTTATCAGAAACATCAGGTCGTCATTACACATCTGATTCATTGTTTATTTCCCTATACATGATCAGAAACATCAGGTCACCATTACACATCATTGTTTATTTCCCTACACATGATCAGGACAATGTTATCAGAAACATCAGGTCGTCATTACACATCATTGTTTATTTCCCTACACATGATCAGAAACATCAGGTCGTCATTACACATCATTGTTTATTTCCCTACACATGATCAGAAACATCAGGTCATCATTACACATCATTGTTTATTTCCCTCCACATGATCAGGACAATGTTATCAGAAACATCAGGTCGTCATTACACATCATTGTTTATTTCCCTACACATGATCAGGACAATGTTATCAGAAACATCAGGTCGTCATTACACATCATTGTTTATTTCCCTACACATGATCAGAAACATCAGGTCATCATTACACATCATTGTTTATTTCCCTACACATGATCAGAAACATCAGGTCATCATTACACATCATTGTTTATTTCCCTCCACATGATCAGGGCAATGTTATCAGAAACATCAGGTCGTCATTACACATCATTGTTTATTTCCCTCCACATGATCAGGGCAATGTTATCAGAAACATCAGGTCATCATTACACATCATTGTTTATTTCCCTACACATGATCAGGACAATGTTATCTTCCTCCATGTATTATATCAAGAAAGCGTTATCATCCACCGACAAGAATTTCCTAATATATATGTTACCAGTTTTCAACCAGTAGACTCAAGTATCTTATTCTGAGTAAGTCATTTAAACTAAGAGAACATCAAAAATTCAACAAACTACAAATTGATGGGTTAGAAAGGGCCCTGCTTTATATCTGAAAATCGAAAGCAGTCTTCCTCTTCCTATATCATAAGTATTATGTATAACATTTATGAAAATCTTCCCAAGAAGACTTCAATTATCACGTGTTATAGAAAGTGCTGACAGACAAACAGACAAATTACATAAGGGCACCTGCCATACGGCGGGGTCCTATCTAACAAAACCATACTTGTCAGAGCATTTGTATCTGCCATTGGTGACGTCCTCGCAAACACAGTCATAGGAGCAGCCATCCCTCCATCTCTGGCCTTGCTGGTAAAGGGATCCTTTGTAATAGCATGCATCTACACAAAAATTAACATTAAAGTATCACTTCCTGAGATACATGTAACTTTCCCTCTTTCAGTTGCATTGGCGTGACCAGTTTTCATTTTCAGTACTTGTACATACATCAATATGGAATACTTGTATATGTATTTGTTTTGAAGAAAATGTCTGACGAATATCTCGTAACACGAAAATATGGAAACTTGAACAACACCCCTGTTGACGACATGAAGTAATTGGATTCAGAGCAGTAAAAACTTACTGGTTACAGAGGGAGGATGGCCAGTTCCAGTAATGCTTCCCTGTACACCAGCTGTCACATTACCACACTGTGGTGCCTGGCAACAAGTGGGGTCATTGGGGTCAGCCACCATGACACAGGAACTTGGAATATTGTCATATTTAGGACATCTGTAAAACATTGAAATGGATGTACATAATACACAGGGCCTACACAAATTATAATAGAAATTGAAGCCACCAATCAAACTACCGGGTCAGCACACCCAATACTCATTACAATATCATAACCTTTCAATGTAAAAAATATTTGGTTTATAAACTTTATGTTTAATTCCAAAACAAAAGTCTTCGATATTTTTTTGAAAGCCTTAACATGTCACAATGTACAGAGACAAATTCATTATTACTGCATCAAGCATAACTATCTATCTGTAAGTACTTGTATAAAGTCATTATAACTACCTGTCAGTACATGTGTAGAGTCCCTGTTTAGCGTCATCACACACACAATTCTTGTCACATTTGTCCGACCATTTCTGCCCCTGGGTATAAGCCTTGCCATTGTAAATGCATGCATCTACAGAACAGGACAACATAAATTATCTAATATATTTAGTCACATTCTCAAATAAATTTTCACCCTACTTGGAGAGGCTGTAAGTACACTGCCCACCATAAATTAGTATAAACTCACAAAAATAAGTTACTTGCACATAAAAAAGTGGGTTACATCATAGATACAGATCTTTCGATGCAAAATACATAACTCTTACATATAAATAGATGATGTTAGGCTTTCAACTTTTTGTATTCTTATTAGAATACTTTAATTTCCTGAATTTTTGAATCTCTAAAAAGAGATATTATGCAAACCTTAACTTGAAACCGTTTCAATCTAATTACCTGTACATATTATTGTGTATTTAATGTGTACTTTTATAAGATCCTTTGATTTTTCACCTTAAATAAATTAATATCACAATTCAATAGAATATGCCAAAAATATTGAATGTCCATTATTGTTTCACATATATTGAAGTTGTACCCTTAACTGATTATCTTACTGATATAAATTGAAAGTTATTAAATTATTTCAGATGTCATGAGTGCAGAAGTTTTGTTCATGAATTTAGTGGCAGAGCAGAACACTTCTTTTTTAGATACACACTAGTACCTTGTTCTTAGTCTTACCTTTAGGTGTGGGTGAAGGTGTTGGACCTTGTTCTTAGTCTTACCTTTAGGTGTGGGTGAAGGTGTTGGACCTTGTTTTTAGTCTTACCTTTAGGTGTGGGTGAAGGTGTTGGACCTTGTTCTTAGTCTTACCTTTAGGTGTGGGTGAAGGTGTTGGACCTTGTTCTTAGTCTTACCTTTAGGTGTGGGTGAAGGTGTTGGACCTTGTTCTTGGTCTTACCTTTAGGTGTGGGTGAAGGTGTTGGGCCTTGCGGGCCTGGTGTGGGAATACTAGGACAGGTTGGTACCTTACAGCACTGGTCATTCGGGTCAGTTGTCATGAAGCAGGACTGTGGCAAAGTAGCAAACCTTCGACATCTGATAAACAATGCAGAAAAAAAATTCTCCAATAACTTTACATGATTTGTTTTATCTTTTTACACCTCATTTTTTTATGAACATTTCAATATCAAGAGAATAATGACTCCTGAATTTAGAAACTGATTGAGAATCAGTGACCTTTCAGTACAAGTGTAGGCTCCTGATGCCTCGTCAATACATTCACACTGGTAGCTACAGGCATCATCCCAAGTGTCCCCTTTGTGGTATTTCTTGCCTTTGTATTCACAGAAACCTACAACAAACAAAAGCCTATCTTCACATGAATGTAAAAATTATGAAACACTCTGTGGATGACATCTCGACAAATTACATATATAATATGAAAGACATGCTAACAGGGAATCACTGGAGAGATGTTTACATGTACTGTACATGTTTTATAAGACAAATTCCCTACCAATATATTGACCAATTCCAGTGTTGGGGTCAGTTTTTGGTCCAGTTCCAGAAATAATTCCTGGTGCCAGGGTAGGGACCGGGTAGGTTGGGCTGGGAGAGACTCCAGGAGCAATAGTCGGCCGGACATTTGGCGACGGGGTGGGAACATTGGGGCAGTCTGGCACTTTACAGCAAGCATCCTTTGGATCTACTACCATTGTGCATCCATCAGGAAGATTGTTAAATGATGGACATCTGAAGGAGTAAGAGATGTACAAAGAGCTCCTGAAATTTGTTTTCAGCAAATAATCTTGAATTGTTTGGAAACATCTGCATTTACATATACATGGATTTTAATCAATATTAATTCATACTTTTTTTTTAGTTCCTCAAAACATTGAGAGACCAGTGTGTTAAAAATTGCTTTGATTCACTGATATATCATCTCCTCTCTGACTCCAAGTTTACTAATACTTAATGTATTTATTACTTCGTCAAACAAAAGGTCGCCAAAAAAAACCAAACACTTTACTGTATCATAAACATGTAAATCCCCATCAATGCAATGTGATGTGCAATTATACAATTTTGGAGATCATCAGCTCTTCTGTGGTGATGATACATTTAGTATTCCCTTAAAAACTTAGTGGATACAGAAGTAGGTACAGAGTATATACATACAGTATAAATTAATCATGTGTAGATAAGGATAATAATTATGAAAACATGGATTTTATACAAGTGGCATAAACTTTATAATTGCCAATATATGAATGTCATGGTATACATTTGTAACCCCCCCCCCCCCCCCCTACTTGTGTACAAAAATCTTTTGTATATCTCATCTCATGCAAAGAGTTCAACTAAGGGAAACAACTCATAGATAACTCAGAAATCATGCATATCTGAGAGATATTTAGACATCAATTCTATTGTACTTATTAAGTCATATCCATGTACAATTATGGATAAACATATGAAATGTAAATGGTGCACAAGAAATGCTATTGTAGGGTGCATGAGATGATACAATGGAGACAGGAGAACTTGATGCTAGATGTAAATTTCAAAGTTAGTCAGTTGAGTTTTACACCCTGAAGCAGCATATACCCCCCCCCCCCCCCCTATCTGAAGTGTTAAGTGATAAATCTACATACAGACCATCCCCAATCTGAAGTGTTAAGTGATAAATCTACATGCAGACCATCCCCAATCTGAAGTGTTAAGTGATAAATCTACATGCAGACCATCCCCAATCTGAAGTGTTAAGTGATAAATCTACATGCAGATCATCCCCAATCTTAATTGATCTTTGTAAAATATTTTTTTGCATTACAAATGTTCTAATTAAACAAATCCTCTAAAATCTGTTGTGTAAATCCGTTACAGTAAAAGACGATCTCAATGTCACAAAGCATTGTTTTCCTGTTCATTACATTTGTTCTGATTATGAGAACTGTTGTTTGCAGACCTGTCATAGCAGGAGTAATAGTTGGTCTGGGCATCGTCACAGCGACATGTCTGACTGCAGCCCCTGTTCCACGTATCACCCTGGTTGTAGGGCACACCATTGTACACACAGAATGCTGTTCAAGAACAAGTGACGTGTCAGTCTAATAATACACACATATTTTCTCCGTTTTGAAACTGTTAGGTCTTTCAATAGTTCTCAAAATCAAGTGATTTATGAAGCATATACATGTACTGAAAGAAGTAGGTACAGTTTCTAAAGTCATTTGGCCCAAAATATCGATGATTTCACTTGGGGCTCAAACCCTGGCATTCAAATAAGGAATAGATTAGCAAACCCAAAATTTGCTCAGTTTGATCAGCAAAATGATTTGTGTCATATGACGAGAGCTTGAAGTTGGCATAAAATTGCAAAAAATGCCATTTTCAATGAAAATATCCACAAATTCAGGTGGTTTTCCTTTCAGAAAACATAGAGCGCATGCGTCGAGCAAATTCATATTCAAGCATGTTTTTCATCTTAAAATAATACACAATATATATCATTTTCATTTTCCTCGACAAATGCGCACATCTTTTCCTGAGAAATAATCTATATGAAATTTTACAGTTTTCAGGCTTATTTTTAGAAAAAGGCGGGAAATGTCTTATTCATGATGTCATAATGCTATCCATTTAGGAATATCATTCTGATTTTGTTGACACAGTATAACTGGCATATATTTTACTTTCTTTAAATGCTGATTAAGGTTAATTCCAGACACATTTTATAGACAGAAATTTTTTGGGCCTTTTTATGTATACAATCGTACCTTGTTCTTTAGAAAGAGATAAAATGTTTAACTGTGAAAATAATAGGTTTACAGTGCTAACATTGGGGCGAGCACAGTCGGTGTATACTTTTATGTATAGATTTTTCCATAACAGGCACATAGAATCAGAAAATTCTGAAGTTATCCGGATGCAGACTGACAGCGTTTTGTAGCAGGTTGAAGTCACCTGGATATTTAAATTTATTTGACATTGTGTAATTCCGTAATGTTATCTACATGTTGGAAAAACCTAAATGTACCATTTGAGGCCTCAGTGCTAGGTAATGGAAAAATTTTGCTGTGCTGATGCATTCTGGCAATGTCTTGCATAAGTAACGTGACTCAAATGAAAAAGAAAATGAGGGTAAACAATGAAGCCCAAACTTTGGATTTTAAACTAATTCTCTCATTTACACGTGTTACCAAGAGAGCTAGCTTTGGATTTTGAACTAATTCTCTCATTTACACGTGTTACCATTAGAGCTTTGGATTTTGAACTAATTCTCTCATTTACACGTGTTACCATTAGAGCTCACTGCGCTCGCTATAACATTAATTAAAAACTGGAGATTCCATCAGATTCTTATTTTCACTATCTTTGTGATGTTTGACATCATCTGATGTGCCAGATTGGAGTGTAATGGGTTTAAACTGCTGAATGCTAAACTTACCCAGTGGTGTTGGTCTTGGTGTGTAATGAGTTTACATTGCTGAATGCTAAACTTACCCAGTAGTGTTGGTCTTGGTGTGTAATGAGTTTACATTGCTGAATGCTAAACTTACCCAGTGGTGTTGGTCCTGGTGGTGTCATGCCAGGACTGGGGGTGGGTGTAAGCGTTGGAGCTGCAAAGATCATTATGAATTACCACAGAATCTTTCTGACAATAAACTTTGTAAATACAATGTACTGTATTCTTGTAACAAATATAAGAAATCAATAGTCTCAAAATAAGCTGGACTGACCAGTGGATGGAGTGCTTGGTGGATTGAGGAAGTCACACTTTGGCTTGTAACAGCACACATCCTTCTCATCTCTCTGGAGCTGGCACTGAGGAGGAATGATGGGATAGGTTGGGCACCTGTACAATAAAACATACATGTCGTTATTCCTGAAGCAAACAATCTGATAAACAAAAATGCTTTTTTTTTTTCAATCCCAGACTTTCAAAAACAAGATCATGTTTGTGAAAATGCTCTAAAGCATGGCCAGCTTAATTTGTGGCAAATAATTACCGTGACCAATCACACAGCTTTTAACTTTGACCACCAGCGCACAAAGCATGAGGTCTTTATATTGTATAGTTAAAAATTTACGACCAAGGTTAAATTCGATGATGACAAACAATGAAAGTCTGACACTCAGATCTTGGGGAACCTAACAAAGCAAGAAAGCACAAACACTATTGCTTGTGGTCCAATCACTTGAATGACACTTTTCTGAATACCAATGCAATTTACAATTACAAGAGACGCAATACAAAATCTCATTACCAGCATGATCAAATCCACAATTGTCGAATTTTTAAACACATTGATACAAACCATACCTTTGTGAACACTTGTACTTTCCAGCCATTCCATCAATACATTCACAGTTATAGTCACAGCCATCCTGCCATTTCTGTCCATCATTGTAGAATTTACCCTTGTAGAAGCAACCTATTAAAAAAACTCATTTTCACAATTCCCAGGTTTTTATTTGCACAATTGATACATTGAGCACCATTCTTTTTCTGCAACTACTGTTTAAGTGTGGGACCATGTTTTATAGCTTTTGCAATTTTCTGGTATTTAGCAGTTCTTTGTTATTTTCTGGTATTTAGCAGTTCTTTGTCATTTTCTGGTATTTAGCAGTTCTTTGTCATTTTCTGGTATTTAGTAGCAGTTTGGTTCTATACATTACTAAATGAAGACAAAATTCACACGGTGAAAGTAAAACCCATCAATTCCAATCAATTCTCTCACCTGGAGTAGGCGTCGTTGGTACTTTACCACCACCTGTCACCACACCTGTACATACAAAACAATCCATCAATGCCTCGATACATCCTACCAGTCTTGGACATTTCTTTTCTCACAAATTTTTCATTGACTGTCAAATCATTCTTCATATATTAACTAATACTACAAGAGTTCTGGTCTTTTCACTGTCATTTTCCCTGTGTATCAAACCTAATATCATTTTTAAATAGCACACGTTTTTAGAGGCAAAATAGATGAATTTTGAGATTTAATCTGACCTGTGACCCCAGTAATTGTGATGGTGCCATTGGTTGGGTTGGGTGGTACTGTGATACACTGAGGAACCTCACAACACTCTGGATCCTTAGGATCAGCAACCAACGTACACTGTGAGGGGATGTTTGTGTATGTGGTACATCTGAAAATCACATACAAAAAATTGTAATGCATCTGGATATTAATGGAAAAGCTTACCACCTGTGTCACTGTTACAAATGAAAAGTGCCATGTCTACTCAAATGATTTTCAGCAAATATTGCACAAATAGTCCACATTCTTCTAATGTCTA
The DNA here is from genome assembly GCF_947568905.1 of Ostrea edulis. Taxonomy (NCBI): domain Eukaryota; kingdom Metazoa; phylum Mollusca; class Bivalvia; order Ostreida; family Ostreidae; genus Ostrea; species Ostrea edulis. The sequence goes on from NC_079164.1 coordinate 62,043,390, forward strand.
ATGATTTCTATCTAGTTGGTGTGTACATGAAGTATTAATGATAAATGCATGTAGCTATATGTTGACCATCTATTATCGTACAACAGGTTGTTTTTGCGTATCACAAATTTTGCCAAAATTCCAAAACACTGATATTTTTTATTTGCATAGTTCTTAGTTTGCGATTCTCCAAGTTACAAATTAATTGACACTTGACAGATTTCAATTTTGTACAGAACAAACATTACTGTTACATGTGTTGTCACTCAACAAGTTAACAGATGCATGTACAGAGTGAAAATTAATGCCTGACCACCGTTTAACATAATTAATTCTACATCCGAGGTGGTGAGTTTCTACTCACTGAGTTATTCTTATTTTGTAAGATATGGTACACAATTGGTGTAAATTTCATGTGAATTTAATCACTTGCGATTCAAAAATACTCCCAAAGAAAGCGAAAATTGGATTATCTGGTGGGGGGGGGGGGGGGGGGGGGATGTTATACGGTATTACATGCACCACCCTTTTCTTTAATTTTATGCAAATAAGTTTCCCACAAGTCAATGCACACCTGTCATCACATCTATAGTATCCCGACTTGGCATCTTCACAGATGCATGCTTTGCTGCACCCATCAAACCACTTCTGTCCTTGTGCATAAGGAATGCCATTATGGACACACATGTCTGTAAATAAAGATGTTCAAACTTACACTTATGCATACCTAATAACACAATAAATAGATGTTTTCTGGTACCATACATATCAGGATCAGACAATTTTCAATGTACGAATTAGAAAACTGAAAATCTTGTTTGTATGTACTACAACATCATTAAAACAAAGCTGACTTCAGTTTAGTAATGTTAAAATTATGAATCATAATTAAAAAGTAAATACTTTTTTATCTTCAAGCAATAATTGATTTTTTCCATAACTGATCTTGGGTCAGAATGTGATTTACGAACAAAATCTGGAGATTTTCATACATAATTTGGTTACTGAAAACAAAAAACATGTCCCTTGAATACTTGAAATCAAATGAAAATAAAGACAATGTTTGAAGCACAGTAATTAGATGATCATGCTTGGAAGTGACTCCAAGAATGTTTTTTTTTTTTTTAAATTCATTCATTATCTCATTAAGAGAGAGATTGGGTTTGAGGCAATATACATACTGATACATTTACCCTGTCCATGAACCACATTATACAATATTGTTATACCCCTATAAAACAGCTCCTTTATAACTCCTTATGAAAAAAGTCCAACATTTTGACTGTTCTGGCGACTGTTGGACTGGGATCTGTTAAAAAAGACTGTTGACCGATGACATCATATGGCGCTAACTCGAGTTATCTTTTCATTTCATTTGGATAAAGAGAAATGGCGGATGCACATTTTGCGACAGCAACGGAAGATGAAATTCAATTAATTGTTCAAAGTAGGGACAGCAAGAACAAAAAAGAATTAATTGTTCATCATTTTCTAGAATCAATTGTATACAATGAAGTTTACTTATTTCTATTTTATTCTTGTTAAAGCTGTTATGCGCAAGTCATGTGATTGTTAGTCTGCTGACTTGTTTATACGTAACGGCGCTGTTCACTGATTTGACTGATGATGAAATACAGAATTTATTAGATGAAAAGTAGAGCAGATGCATGAAAAATGATAATTAATTAGGGTATTGGGCATGTTTTCTTTTTTAAACTAGTGGAATTAGTGATGAATGTACATAATCACACTGTCCTGTTTAATGTCAACAAAACATGTGCATCTAGTAAAACAACCTAAGAAATGAAGGTGTATAACAAAACAGTCATTGACTGGGTCCTCGGACAACAGCTGTTTTGTTTGACCCTCGAACGGAACTGTTGCCCTCAGCCTTGACTTCGGGCAACAGATCCGTTCTTGGGTCAAACAAAACAGCTGTTGTCCTCGAGCACAGTCAATTACTGTATACTGTTATACAATACTGTTACACAATATAATGGTACCATGTAAACGATTTCACAGAAAAGTCATAGTGCACATAATCTGCAACAGTTTCGGATAAAAAAAACAAAATTTCATCCTAATTTCTCAATTACAATCTTCAATTCCTCTCCAATTATTCTGATAAATCAAATCTCCTGTTTTCAGCAAATTCCCTCACTACTTAAAGTTGTGCTAAACCCAATGTTTATCTTCATAAAATCAGTTTATTTCAATATAGTACAATTGTGAGAGCATTTTCATGTAATCTGTGTCAATTTTTCAGCAGCAACTTCTCATTACTTTCGCTTGACTTTTAATAAACCATCCCCACAATCATACCTTTTATCTTTGGAGCAGGTGTTGATGTTGTTACTGGTAATGGGGTTAGGGTGGGGAACAGACCAGGGGTGGGGGGTGTCACTGGGGCTGGGGTGGGGGTATCAAAACACTCTGGAATCTTGCAGCATGGATCTTTTGGATCTACCACCAATCTGCAGTTGCTTGGGACATCCAGGTACGTTGGACATCTATTGGATAGAAGAAACATGTTTGGTAATTCACGTCAAATTCTATTATCAAATTAAAACGGGTTTTTTTTTTTTTGTTCCATTTGTTTTAAACAATTAGTTATTATTGCTACTTTTGAAACTGCTACAAATGAACTAGTAACAAACAATATTAACACACATTTTAAATTCATATTTAATTAATACCTCTATATAGTGCACAAATAAAAATAATGTATAAAGCACTATATCATATATATTACTAATTCATGCATTTACCCTCATAAAAATAGCAATAATTAAGGATTCATCATCACCATCATTTCATTATTAAATCACGTTCTGTAATATATAAAACTACATCATCTAATTCATCCAACTCATGCATTTGAGAGGGGGAAAATGATAATAAAAAAATTAAATGAATCGCATACATCTCTCAATTATTTTTTTAATAAAGTGAATTACAAGAATTTCTTTAATAAGAAATTAGGGAAGTAGAATTAAATAAGAATATTTAAAACCAGGTTTTCTCATGAACTTAGAACATATATATTTAAGTGTTTGGTATCATTGTCTCAATAAGCTGAAAAACAATTTCATGAAAATTTGTTTTTCAGAAAATGAAACCCATTTTTTTTAAACACCACTTTTGTATCAAGTTTATTTTGTCCATGGACTGTTTTCACACCTACAAGGAGTCCAAGAGCCACAGTAATTATCAGCACTTTTCAGTACCGACAGGATTTTCCTCAGCACTTATCAGAACCCACAGTTCAGTTTATTTCGGTCAAACAGACAAAAAGGAGAACAGACAGTATTATTGATTTTCAAAATAAACATAATGCTTTCTTAGAGATACATTTTACCAAATCTTTAGAAGACATGAGTTCACAAAAACTTTTAGTGTTTGGAGCAGAACAATATTCTATATCTAAAAAATCTCTACGCAATTTGCACAATGCTTTACATTCCAGAATATAATGACACAATAATTATAATACTACAGTACAAATGACAGTCCCAACAATATAAATGTCATTAATTATCAGACCTCAGGGGTACCCAAGTCACTGAGGATACTCTTCACATACCTTTCTTTACACCTGTACCGGCCGATATGCATGTCTATACATTCACACAACAACTGGCAGCCATCCTCCCATTTTTCACCTTGTCCATAGGCCACTCCATGGTACAGACACACACCTGTCAAGTTGAATATTAGTAAATATTAACACTTCAATATATGAAATGAGCTTACTTTCAACTACAATTCTGTCATACATTCATTCTTCATTCTAAAGTTACATGTATCTTGAAGTTAAATCAACTTACTTCCATTTCCACCGACTCCAATACCAGAAATCACTCCAGATACAGCGGTGGGAACAGGAAGAGGTGTAGGTGATAAGCCTGGTGCAGGAGTGGGGAACAGGTAAGGGGGGTAGGTTAGCCCTGGGGCAGGAGTGGGTTCCAAACCAGGAGGAAAGGTATACCCAGGTAATGGAGTCAGGTAGTGGTAAGGGGGTATCAAGGTCTGGCCCGGACCCAAAGTTTTACCTGGTTCTAGAGTGGGCAATTTAAATGGTGTGGGGAATGCATGTGGGGCATATGTCATTCCTGGGGCTGGGGTTGGACGCATGTTGGGGGCATATGTTAGTCCAGGTGAAGGTGTCAGATATATACCTGGTGGAATCAAAGTCTGACCAAAACCAAGTGTCTGTCCTGGGGCTAGGGTTGGAGGTTTGTATGGTGTTGGGAATAGTTCTGGAGCATATGTGAGACCAGGTGCTGGTGTGGGCCTGGCATTAGGAGCATAGGTCATACCAGGGGCAGGTGTCAGATATATGTTTGGAGGGATAAGGGTCTGATGTGGTCCTAAAGTCTGACCTGGGGCAAGTGTGGGTAGTTTAAATGGTGTTGGGAACAGATAGGGTGCATAAGTCATGTGAGGCCCTGGGGTGGGATGTGCATTTGGTGCATATGTAGCACCTGGGTAAGGTGTCAGATATATTCCTGGAGGTATAAGCGTTTGTCCTGGAGCTAGGGTCTGGCCTGGGGCCAGAGTTGGGAATTTGAAAGGAGTTGGAAAGACATGAGGAGCATAGGTCATACCTGGTCCTGGAGTAGGTCTAGCATTAGGAGCGTACGTCAGTCCTGGTGAAGGTGTCAGGTAGATTCCAGGTGGTATGAGAGTTTGACCTGGTGCTAATGTAAAACCTGGAGCAAGTGTGGGCAACTTAAATGGGGTTGGGAATAGCTCAGGGGCATAGGTCATTCCTGGTGCTGGAGTTGGTCTCATATTTGGGGCATATGTCATCCCTGGCGCTGGTGTCAGGTACACATGAGGTGGAATGAGAGTTTGCCCTGGTGCTAAAGTCTGTCCAGGGGCCAGTGTTGGAGGCATATACGGTGTTGGGAAGACATGTGGGGCATATGTCATTCCTGGACCTGGTGTTGGTCTTGCATTTGGTGCATATGTTTGGAAAGGTCCAGGGGTAAGGTAAATACCTGGGGGTATAAGAGTCTGTCCAGGTGCCAAAGTCTGACCGGGTGCTAATGTTGGGACCTTAAATGGAGTTGGAAACAAGTATGGGGCATACGTCTGTCCTGGTGCAGGAGTGGGTCGCTTGTTAGGGGCATATGTCATACCTGGAGCTGGGGTCAAATAGAAATGAGGGATGAGTGTCTGACCTGGTCCGAGAGTTTGTCCAGGGGCCAAAGTCGGTGGCATGTACGGTGTTGGGAACACATGTGGGGCATATGTCATTCCTGGAGCTGGAGTGGGTCTCTTGTCTGGGGCATAAGTGTAGCCAGGTGCAGGTGTCAAGTAGATACCTGGTGGAATCAAAGTCTGTCCAGGTGCCAATGTCTGCCCTGGGGCAAGTGTTGGTAGTTTATATGGAGTTGGGAAAAGGTTAGGAGCATAGGTCTGTCCTGGTGCTGGAGTTGGTCTCATGTTTGGAGCATATGTCCTTCCTGGAGCTGGAGTCAGGTAATATGGTGGTATCAGTGTTTGTCCAGGGGCCAGTGTTTGTCCAGGGGCCAGTGTTGGTGGCATGTATGGAGTGGGGAACACATGTGGGGCATATGTCATTCCTGGACCAGGTGTAGGTCTGAGATTTGGTGCATATGTCTGGCCAGGTGAGGGGGTTAGATAAATACCTGGAGGAATCAATGTCTTTCCTGGAGCCAATGTTTGCCCTGGTGCAAGGGTTGGAAGTTTAAAGGGTGTAGGGAACACATGTGGAGCATATGTCTGTCCTGGAGCAGGGGTTGGCTGCATGTTTGGAGCATAGGTTTGATATGGTCCTGGAGTCAGATAGATACCTGGTGGAATGAGAGTCTGACCTGGTGCTAAAGTCTGTCCAGGGGCCAGTGTTGGTGGCATGTATGGTGTTGGGAACACATGTGGAGCATATGTCAAGCCTGGACCGGGTGTTGGTCTCTGATTTGGTGCATATGTAGAGAAGGGAGCTGGAGTAAGGTAGATTCCTGGAGGAATCAATGTCTGTCCTGGAGCGAATGTTTGGCCAGGAGCAAGTGTAGGAATCTTAAATGGAGTTGGGAACAACTCTGGTCTGTAAGTCTGTCCTGGTGCTGGCGTAGGTAATGCATTAGGAGCATATGTCCTTCCTGGACCTGGGGTCAGGTAGAATGGAGGCACCAATGTCTGACCTGGTGCAAGAGTCTGTCCAGGAGCCAGTGTGGGTGGTAAATATGGTGTAGGGAACACATGTGGGGCATATGTCATTCCAGGTCCAGGTGTTGGTTGATAGCCTGGAGCATATGTCTGGTACGGACCGGGAGTCAGGTATATTCCTGGAGGAATGAGAGTCTGTCCTGGAGCCAAGGTTTGTCCGGGAGCCAGAGTAGGTATCTTGAATGGTGTTGGGAAAAGTTCTGGTGCATATGTCATTCCTGGTGCTGGGGTTGGGTGTTTATCTGGTGCATATGTCATACCTGGAGCAGGTGTGAGGTATATATGTGGGACAAGTGTTTGACCAGGTTTAAGAGTTTGTCCAGGTGCTAATGTTGGAGGCTTATATGGTGTTGGGAATACATGTGGAGCAAATGTCAACCCTGGACCTGGTGTGGGTCTGGCATTTGGTGCGTAAGTTGATCCTGGAGCTGGAGTCAGGAAAATTCCTGGGGGAATCAATGTCTGACCTGGAGCTATAGTTTGCCCTGGTGCCAAGGTTGGAATCTTGAAAGGTGTTGGAAACAACTCAGGTGCATAAGTCTGTCCTGGAGCTGGTGTTGGATGAGCATTAGGAGCATAGGTCATACCTGGAGCTGGCGTCAGATACATATGTGGTGGGATGAGGGTTTGACCTGGAGCAAATGTCTGCCCAGGGGCTAAAGTAGGTGGCATATAAGGTGTTGGGAAGAGATAAGGAGCGTATGTTAGCCCTGGACCTGGAGTGGGTCTCTTGTCTGGTGCATATGTCATACCTGGAGCAGGTGTGAGATAAAGGTGAGGTGGAACAAATGTCAGACCTGGATAGACTGGTTGTCCTGGTGCTAGTGTTGGCAAAATCAGTGGTGTTGGGAAGACATGTGGGGCATATGTCATTCCTGGTCCTGGTGTGGGTCTGGCATTTGGTGCGTAAGTTGATCCTGGGGCTGGAGTCAAGTAAATACCTGGGGGTATCAGAGTTTGGCTAGGGGCCAGCGTCTGACCTGGAGCAAGGGTTGGAATCTTAAAAGGAGTTGGGAATAATTCTGGTGCGTATGTCTGTCCTGGTGCTGGAGTTGGTCTCTTATCTGGAGCATATGTTAGTCCAGGTCCTGGAGTGATGTAGAAATGGGGAATCAATGTCTGTCCAGGAGCGAGGGTCTGGCCAGGGGCAAGGGTTGGTAGAAAGTAAGGTGTTGGGAATAATTCTGGAGCATAAGTCAATCCAGGTCCTGGTGTTGGGTGTTGGTTTGGTGCATAGGTTTGTCCTGGAGCTGGTGTGAGATAAATACTTGGTGGGATAAGTGTCTGTCCTGGAGCTAATGTTTGTCCCGGTGCAAGAGTTGGCAGCTTTAAAGGAGTTGGGAAGACATGTGGGGCATATGTCATTCCTGGTCCTGGTGTGGGTCTGGCATTTGGTGCATAAGTTGATCCTGGGGCTGGAGTCAAGTAAATACCTGGAGGTATCAGAGTTTGGCTAGGGGCCAGCGTCTGACCTGGAGCAAGGGTTGGAATCTTAAAAGGAGTTGGGAATAACTCAGGTGCATAAGTCTGTCCTGGAGCTGGTGTTGGATGAGCATTAGGAGCATAGGTCATACCTGGAGCTGGCGTCAGATACATATGTGGTGGGATGAGGGTTTGACCTGGTGCTAAAGTCTGTCCAGGGGCCAGTGTTGGTGGCATGTATGGAGTGGGGAATACATGTGGAGCATATGTCAAGCCTGGTCCAGGTGTTGGTCTGAGATTTGGTAGATAAGTGGAAAATGGTCCAGGTGTCAGATAAATTCCAGGTGGAATAAGTGTTTGACCAGGTGCAAGAGTTTGACCTGGAGCAAGAGTGGGTATCTTGAACGGGGTTGGGAACAAATTTGGAGCATATGTTTGTCCTGGTGCAGGAGTGGGTCGCTTGTTAGGGGCATATGTCATACCTGGAGCTGGAGTAAGGTAGTAATGGGGAGGTACCAATGTTTGACCAGGGCCTAAAGTCTGACCAGGGGCCAGTGTTGGTGGCATATATGGAGTAGGGAACACATGTGGGGCATATGTCATTCCTGGAGCTGGCGTTGGTTGCAACCAAGGGGCATATGTCTGATATGGCCCTGGGGTCAGATATATACCTGGAGGAATCAAAGTCTGTCCAGGTGCCAATGTCTGCCCTGGGGCAAGTGTTGGTAGTTTATATGGAGTTGGGAAAAGGTTAGGAGCATAGGTCTGTCCTGGTGCTGGAGTTGGTCTCATGTTTGGAGCATATGTCCTTCCTGGAGCTGGAGTCAGGTAATATGGTGGTATCAGTGTTTGTCCAGGGGCCAGTGTTTGTCCAGGGGCCAGTGTTGGTGGCATGTATGGAGTGGGGAACACATGTGGGGCATATGTCATTCCTGGACCAGGTGTAGGTCTGAGATTTGGTGCATATGTCTGGCCAGGTGAGGGGGTTAGATAAATACCTGGAGGAATCAATGTCTTTCCTGGAGCCAATGTTTGCCCTGGTGCAAGGGTTGGAAGTTTAAAGGGTGTAGGGAACACATGTGGAGCATATGTCTGTCCTGGAGCAGGGGTT